>NW_024061777.1:217500-301105 GCF_006381635.1 Hibiscus syriacus
GATAGATAGATAGATAGATAGATAGATAGATAGATAGATAGATAGATAGATAGATAGATAGATAGATAGATAGATAGATAGATAGATAGATAGATATAGATAGATAGATAGATAGATAGATAGATAGATAGATAGATAGATAGATAGATAGATAGATAGATAGATAGATAGATAGATAGATAGATAGATAGATAGATAGATAGATAGATAGATAGATAGATAGATAGATAGATAGATAGATAGATAGATAGATAGATAGATAGATAGATAGATAGATAGATAGATAGATAGATAGATAGATAGATAGATAGATAGATAGATATAGATAGATAGATAGATAGATAGATAGATAGATAGATAGATAGATAGATAGATAGATAGATAGATAGATAGATAGATAGATAGATAGATAGATAGATAGATAGATAGATAGATAGATATAGATAGATAGATAGATAGATAGATAGATAGATAGATAGATAGATAGATAGATAGATAGATAGATAGATAGATAGATAGATAGATAGATAGATAGATAGAGATAGATAGATAGATAGATAGATAGATAGATAGATAGATAGATAGATAGATAGATAGATAGATAGATAGATAGATAGATAGATAGATAGATAGATAGATAGATAGATAGATAGATAGATAGATAGATATAGATAGATAGATAGATAGATAGATAGATAGATAGATAGATAGATAGATAGATAGATAGATAGATAGATAGATAGATAGATAGATAGATAGATAGAGATAGATAGATAGATAGATAGATAGATAGATAGATAGATAGATAGATAGATAGATAGATAGATAGATAGATAGATAGATAGATAGATAGATAGATAGATAGATAGATAGATAGATAGATAGATAGATAGATAGATAGATAGATAGATAGATAGATAGATAGATAGATAGATAGATAGATAGATAGATAGATAGATAGATAGATAGATAGATAGATAGATAGATAGATAGATAGATAGATAGATAGATAGATAGATAGATAGATAGAGATAGATAGATAGATAGATAGATAGATAGATAGATAGATAGATAGATAGATAGATAGATAGATAGATAGATAGATAGATAGATAGATAGATAGATAGATAGATAGATATAGATAGATAGATAGATAGATAGATAGATAGATAGAGATAGATAGATAGATAGATAGATAGATAGATAGATAGATAGATAGATAGATAGATAGATAGATAGATAGATAGATAGATAGATAGATAGATAGATAGATAGATAGATAGATAGATAGATAGATAGATAGATAGATAGATAGATAGATAGATATAGATAGATAGATAGATAGATAGATAGATAGATAGATAGATAGATAGATAGATAGATAGATAGATAGATAGATAGATAGATAGATAGATAGATAGATAGATAGATAGATAGATAGATAGATAGATAGATAGATAGATAGATAGATAGATAGATAGATAGATAGATAGATAGATAGATAGATAGATAGATAGATAGATAGATAGATAGATAGATAGATAGATAGATAGATATAGATAGATAGATAGATAGATAGATAGATAGATAGATAGATAGATAGATAGATAGATAGATAGATAGATAGATAGATAGATAGATAGATAGATAGATAGATAGATAGATAGATAGATAGATAGATAGATAGATAGATAGATAGATAGATAGATAGATAGATAGATAGATAGATAGATAGATAGATAGATAGATAGATAGATAGATAGATAGATAGATAGATAGATAGATAGATAGATAGATAGATAGATAGATAGATAGATAGATAGATAGTTCAATAGGTTGAGTAAATTGCTAGTGAGTTATTCCGACTAAAAAGGGGTATATGATTGGTTTGATGAGGATTTGCACTCTAGATTGAAGGAGTTGGTGTTGATTAATGAGTATATGTGCTAGTAAGTGTAATAGAGTTAAAAGATTATAATATAATGTTAAATTAACCTAACCAAGTATGACGAGGATTTGTTTATAGTTGTGTATATTGGTCATGTAGATGTAAGGTAGTCAGAGAAATAAGGATTTGTATATTGGAAGGAAGTTAAGGAGGTAATGGAAGAAGTATTTAAAATGGATCAAGTGATTATTTGGATTTGATACTTGGTGAATTAAGTGGAGAAATTATAAGTATAAGAAATGATAAAGAATGAGATTTTGTATAAGTAATATTGGTTATTAAGATTAATAATATGTGATAAAAGATTGGTATTCAGAGCTGAGTATAAGTGATGGTAAAAGAATATGCAGAAGAGATATGGCCTACATGGTAAGAAGATTTTGAAGTGTGAAGAAGTAAGTATATAAGTACATTAAAGGATGAAGTTTAAAGAATCAAGTATAACAAGGGTTTATATGAAAGTGGAGATTATAAGTTTAATATTGAGGTGAGGGTTCCTTGGAAAAGTACATAACGTAATACGAAAAGATTGTTTGATGTTGTGAAGTATATATTTTGACTATATCTGATGAAGGATTGAGGTTACCTTAAAGTTATGGAAACCTTTGAATAAGGTCTCAGAAATTTGAATTCGCTATAACATTTGTATCCATGTATAGACAAATAGTTAGTTAAATAGATTATTTTGGTATTACAAAGGTTATGTAAGTTGAGTGAAATTGAATTTAAAAGATCAGAAGAAAAATGCCAGAAGAAGTTAGCTAAGTGTGACATATATTTGTTTAAGGTTGTGTTTCTTAGCCATGTAAGTGTGGTCTAAGAGATAATGATTATATTTCTCTTTGATTCAATAATTAAAGATAAAAGTAGTATGTAAGCAAATTATGAAAGGTATCAAGATAGATTTAAGTGAAATTTGGTATAAAAGAAATGTTGTATACCAATAAGTCGGTTTGAATGAAAATATTGAGATTTTGTACAGACGGATTGGATTAAAGAAGTTGAAGAAAGAGTAAAAATTAACTAAGATCATCCTAAATATATGATAGTTAATCAAACTCTTCTGCAGATTTGGAAAGGAAGAAATATTGAACAAACTCTTTTTCACATTATAGCATTAGAAGAAATAGAAGTTTAATCTGATTTGATCAACGAGAAAAAATCGGTGCAAATTTTGACATATGAAGTTAAGTAGTTAAAGAATGTAATAATTTCGTTGGTTAAATTTTGTGGAAGAAACATAAGATAGTGGAAGCAACATGGGAATACGAATAAGATGCGTATAAATAGTAACCATCTCTTTGTGCAGTAAAAATTCGAGGATGAATTTTCTTTAAATGAGGGGAGATTTGTAACATACCAAAATCAGGGCCAGTGACTAAAATGTAAGTTATGAAACTTTGAGGTCTAATTTTGAAAAATTAAAAAGTACATGGACTTAATTGGGAATATTTTGTCAACGATTGTTTAGTAAATATTGAATGAAGTAAGGGTAATTGGTCTTTTCAAAGGAAGGATTTTAATTTTCCCTTTATAAACGATATTAACACATGAAAATGGGATTAAAGGAAAATAAAAGTCTTGAGACTTGGTTATCTTCTTCCTCTTGTGCCTTCAGTTATAAGGTGAGTTGGTATTAATTTGAGTAATTGTTTCATTTTAAAGTTGATTTTGATTCTTAAAGTGATAAGAAACCTTAAGGGAAGCTTAAAGTGGCTTAAAACACAAAGATTTACAAGTTATGAGAGATTAAGTAAAATGAGTTTTTGAGTGAATTATTGAAATAGAAGGAATAAATGGATTTTGAAGTTGAATTTGACTTGTCAATGATCTAATTAAGCAGTTAGAAGTAATAGAAGTGAATTAAGAATATGTTGGAAATTCGGTAAGATTTTTAGTTTCAAAAATTATAAGGAGATATTGAAAATGATAGTGTGTTATATGGATATAAGATGGTATGAGTAAGTATAGTTAAATTTAATGGTATGAAACACTACAAGAAAATATACCTTTAATGACACAAGAACTATGACACACGCTAATTTATGACTTGCAAAAAATATGTATCATAAAAAATGTCATGTTTTTTAAAATTTGAACGATTTATGACTTACAATAATGTGTGTCATATTTAATAGTCATAATCCAAAAAATTTACAAAAACACGGAGTACACTTTTAATTGTGTGTCATCTGTAAAAGCCGTCTTTTAATTTCCCCCATTATTTTCATCCTTTCCCGCTTCATGCTTCCCCTTTTTTCTCTTTGTATCAGTCCACTGGCTTCCCCCCTCTGTTATCGTGAAGCGCCAATGATCTCTGTTAACTCCATATATCGATGTCTTTCTTCGTGTTCATTCCCCACTCGACTCAGATCACAAATCGCTTCACTCTTTTTGGCGTTTATTTTCATCTGTGGAAAAAATTCCCCTCGTACTTACTTAGTAACTCGGTGAGTCTGTTGCCCCCGCGAGCTTCCTCCCTTTCTTAATTTTTGTTCAAATTTCTCTTCTTCTAACATCCAACGATTTCTCAGGGGGGAATTTCTCTTTCAGGTTAGCTTTAAAAGATTTGATCCTTCTAATAGAAAAATGTTGTCTTTTCTGCATTTCTGTGTTATTTTTGTGAAATTTATGTAGAATTTTACAATGGGTATTTCCTTTTTCTTCTTGGTGTTGTGTTTTTGGTTTTTTTTATTGATTGATTTGGTAAGCTACTGTTTTTTATGTGAAGTTTTAATTTGTTGGTTTGATTTCTAATGAAGGGTTTTGTTAATTTCATGTAATTTTGGATCTGGAAATGGAGTTTACTATGGTTGATCTGTTATTCTCTTTTTCTATTGCTTCATAGTTTGCATTTTGGTTTTTTTCTAGAGGTTTTGCTTGTGTTCTTTATTTAGATCAACCATTAAAATTTACTAGAAATGAATCAGTCTACAACCATTGTCTTCTTCATCTTCTCTATCTCTAATTCCGACACAGTTTTTGCCCTTTTGGCTCTTAGCATATGAATTTATTTCATTTTCCATTTTGGTTGGCTATCCAGTGATTGAGTTGTTTTTAATGTTGATCATTCATTTTTCTTTTGTTATCATATTTCCTCTACAGGGTATTTTATGCTGACACAACGAGTTTTGAATGCAGCACATCGGTTCGCCTTTTTGTAGGAGATATGTTTGTAACTACATCAAAGATGATGGTGGGATGATATGTTGTGTTATTGACAAACTCTCCACATAAATGGAACTAGATTCTAGAATCTAGAGCTTTTTGATTTCTTGTTAAAATATAGACTAGATGGAATAAAGTAGCTAGGAAATTATTACCTCTTGCCTTTTGCTAACTTCTTTATAGACATTTGGAGAATCTTTGGCTCTTGTCGTAATCTGTTGGAGGGACTGTCACTTCAAAACTTGAATTTTCAATAACTTTTAGGAGTATTTATAGTGATCTCTGGATTTAAAGTGTTGTGGATATGTTAAATTCACCTCAAGGACATAAGCAGAGCCTCCAAAAATCCATGCGAAAAGGCTCATCTGGTGCCTCATATAAAGATTTGTGGCATGCTGTGGGAGAAGGGTCCTTGCCTGATATAGATTATGCATTGGCGCTACTGAAGAAGAATGGAAGTAATATCAATTCGAGGAATAGTTTGGGTCTGACTCCTCTTCACATTGTCACTTGGAGAAACAACATTCCAATTATTCGAAGGCTTCTAGCTTCTGGTGCTGATCCTGATGCTAAGGTGTGTAATTCTTATCCTTTTGTTGATCAAATGTTTTCAAGTTCGTTGTGGATGTCTATCAAGTATCCTGCTTTAGAACATCTATGATCTTGTTTTAAACATCATGAAGTCGTAGAGATGTCAGATGTATGATGGTGCAATTAGCTTCAAGCCACTTTTTTTGACTCTTCGTAATCCTTGTTCCAGGACAGAGAATCTGGGTGGAGTAGCCTTCATAGGGCTCTGCATTTCGATCATCTTGCTGTAGCGAGTGTTCTTCTCCGGTCTGGTGCTTCTATTACATTGGAAGATTCAAAATGTAGAACACCTGTAGATCTCCTGTCAGGGCCTGTCTTGCAGGTTTTTGGAAGTGCACAGCATTCAGGTACCTGCTACTGTCTTGGCATATCGGAAAGCCTCTTATTATTGCATGAAAATCAAATCTTTTTTCAAATAAGTATAGAAGAGGAACATGGTATCTGCTATTTCATATTGTTAATGTGGCTTTAAAACCTGATTCCAGATTTTCATATAATGGGTAATCTTATTTGGTTATGATACTACTATTTGTTGTCATTGAAGATATAGGTGTAAAACTTTTTCATGTTAGAATGTTGTTTGGCGAGTAGATTGACCATTTATATTCACTTCTCTCATATCGTTGGAATTCTAATGTCTCTAACCATAATGTTATGATAGTATTAGCTTTTTTTTGTAACTAATGTAAACTTTAATCCTCTTACAGAGTTCATTAATCTTATTTCATCAGAGTCCAATAAAGTTTGTAACAGAGAGGATAAACGAACAATAGCACTTGAGCATGTACTCAAGGCTTTAGCGGTTAACCTATACCCATGTTTCAATTTTGTTCTTTATGGGTGTTATTTGTGCACATTGCTTTGTTAGGGTTGAAAAGTAATGCCTCGAATATGACATTTGGATATGCTGTTATGGTTCATGAGCGTCTTTCTCTTTAAATTGTTGTTTCCATATCAAGCTATGGTTTTACTAGAACTATCTCTTTTTTTGTTATGCATGTTTTATAAGCTCATGGAATTGATCGTATTAGCAAAGTCTAGGTGCTAAAGAAAAATATTATGCGCTTTTCATTAGTTCCATCTGTATTCAGATATGGTTTTATATCATGCTTTGTTATCTTGAATATTTAGCCATCAGTTCCTTTCTCACAGAAGTTCCCTAATATGGATCTCGGGGC
Source organism: Hibiscus syriacus (assembly GCF_006381635.1). Classification (NCBI taxonomy): domain Eukaryota; kingdom Viridiplantae; phylum Streptophyta; class Magnoliopsida; order Malvales; family Malvaceae; genus Hibiscus; species Hibiscus syriacus. The sequence goes on from NW_024061777.1 coordinate 224,386, forward strand.
TATTCGCCTACTTGAGCGCTTACTTGCATTTAATCCAAAAGATCGTCCCACAACTAAAGAAGTAAGATTGAGAATTCCTAGTATTTAATTTTTTCTTTCAAAAGCACTAAAAAGGAAACAAGGTATGTATACGATAGATAACCCTGAAATTTATAGAAAAATGGGGTTTCTTGCTAACATTCTTTTATATTCTGAAAACATAAAGGATATGCTTCCTATAGAATTGAAATCCATGAATGGGTGATCTTGAATGCTACAAATTTTGATTTGATGTTTTGCCAGCATCATTTCATCAAGATATGATAATTATTCTCATTATTGGCCTTAAATCAACTACAAATGATAAATTTGACAGTTAGATCATGACTTACAAGCTTCTAATATTCCTAATGGTGTTGTTCTACGCTGGCAGGCATTAGCTGATCCATACTTTTATGGTTTAGCAAATGTGGATCGTGAACCATCCACTTAAACTATTTTGAAGTTAGAATTTGAGTTTGAGAGAAGGAAATTGGCAAAAGATGATGTTAGAGACCTGATTTATAGAGAGGTACTCCACATTTGTTGCTTTGGTATTATCTGGTTTCTATTTATCATATAGCTTAACCAATTTGTGGCCTAACATATATTAGAGTATCATCCCCAGATGCTGCAGGAGTACCTCCGCGGTGGGGATTAGACCAACTTCATGTACCTTTCAAGATCTTAACTTTTGTTGCTTAATATCCTTTAAAAAATCCTCTTATTTATTAATATGATGTCCAAGATTGTCCTTATACAGTTTAGATACAGCTTAGTAAAGTAATATTTTTTGAGTGGTTTTGTAGATCGAATCCTCATTTCAAGTTATGTAGTGCTTAAGCGAAATATAGGGGGTGGGGGTCTGGAAATTCTAAATTCCACTTGATAACATTTGCTTTTAGCATTGCAAATAATTGTATTCTTTTTCTTTTTTGATCAAATAGTGGCGTTGAGCGATTCAAACGATAATTTGCACATTTGGAGGAGCATTATGGTAAAGGTGAAAGAAGTACTCCACTTTTGATTTTTCACAAGACTCCCCTTTAGTAGAACTTGATGATGATTTCTTGTGTACACTCCTGGATGGAGAGGGCATATTAGTAGAACTTTATTATGACGTGATATTTTGTATCGACATATGATTACAATATTTTTGATAACTTAATGTGAATATATTGTATGCAAATGGATTGTTTATATATAATATGATATATATATTTAGTATTATGAGGCATTAAATGTGATTTAGTTTGATTATTTGTCAATCTACAATATATATATATATATAATTTACGAAATACAATCACGACACACGAATATGTGTCATCTTCATTTATGATGGGGGCTTCAATGACGCGCAATGTAAGTCATACATGCGTGTCATAAATTTATGACACACAAATGTGTGTCATCTTCATTTATGGTGGGGGCTTCAATGACGCTCAATGCACGTCATAGATTTATGACACACAATTGCGCGTCATCAAAAATTCATGTCGGTGACTTCAACGACAGGCATTTGTGTGTCATCCGCACCCATAGATGACGCGCAATGCGCGTCATTAAAGGGGTTTTTTCTAGTAGTGAAAGGAGTTCACAATGAGAGGTTGAAGTAAACTTTGGTAAACTTTCGGGTTAGTGAAGCATATTCTGGGCTAATAGTATCGGTACCGGTTGAGAAAATTCCAATACTACAAGGTAAAATATGTGATAATTATGCGTAGGGTATCGATATTGCATGAACAATATCGATACCATAAGGCAAAAGTAGGATAAATATTCATGGGGTATTGATACTGAAGTAATAGTATCGGTACCATGGGTATCGATACCAATGGGGAGGTATCGGTACCATTTCTTGTAATGAAATTACAGAATTTAGAATGGGTATCGATACCGTGGTATGGTATCGATACTACTAGTATAGAGGTATCAGTACTGTGTTTGTAGTACCGATACTACTTAAGTTGGAAATTAGACCAGGTTTCCGGCAGTGATCGCACCAGGGACGACCATTCTTGACACAGGTGTCACCAGATGAATGGGTATTCATGGAAGAACTTTCAATGGATGGCGGAAGCATCAGAGAGCAGCGACTTTCTTCGCGGCGAACTTTAGAAAACAAATCGTGAAGAGACAGAAGAGGCATGATGCCTAGAATCTGGCCACGCACATCATTAAGAGAGACGGACAGCCCCGACAGGAATTGAAAAATACGTCGTCTTTCAAGCAGCCCTTTGTAGAGTTTGGCATCTGCATTGGTTTGCCAAGCGGGAGGATCAAACAAATCAATTTGCTGCCGTAAGCGAGACAGCTGAGTGAAGTATTTCGTAATAGTGAGATCGCCCTACTTCAAGTCGTTGATCCGGCATTCAATGGCAAACATAGCGGACAAGTTTTACTGATTGGAGTATGTCTCCCTGGCAGCGTTCTAGATTTCCGAGGCGGTGGTGTAGAGCATGAAGTTCGCGCTAATGTTAGGCAGTATAGAGTTGAGGAGCCAGGACATAATTGTGGTGTTCTCGATGAGCCAAGTGTCGTATTAGGGATCAGAGGGGTCGGAACCGGCATATTATCAGAGAGATATTGTTGTTTCTTGCGACTTGTGATGAACAGACGCGCAGATTGAGACCAGGCAATGTAATTATCGCATGGAGGGATTGTATTACGACATTTAGCATGTCAAAACGAGGTACTTATCACGAAGATTGGTTATAAGATCATAACTGAACTAGAGTAGCTATGGGTTAGAATTCTGCATGCAAAGTATAAAGTAAGAACAATTTCCCCGGTCTCAATTTGTAAGCATGGGTGCTCTCGTCTTTGGAAATTCCCGAGTTCAATAAGGGACAATATTAAAGAGGGAATAGGGAACGGATCAATGGTTGATTTCTGGATGAATAATTGGCTAGGTGTATTCGGGCCGTTATGTAATGCTGCTATATCAAACGGAAATGTTGTGGCGGCTGGCTCGAGGGTTGTCGGTTGGGTGAGAATGGACGGTGAGATGAAGTGGGGCGCCATGGCTGCGCTGCTTTCGACAATAGCTCTTTCTCACATTGCAGCAGTTCCTCCGCCGATCTCAAATGGTGGTGAGGATAAACCAGGCTAGCGATGGGAGAATAACCGACGCTTTACGACCAAAAGTGCGTATCGTAGATGTGTGAATACATTAGCCGATCATGATATAATTTCTTGGGAATTCTTAAATAAGTATAAAGGTCTCCCTCGAATTATGATGCTTTCATGGCTGGTTTGGAAAGAATGACTACTATCGAATGAAGAGAGAGCTCGAAGACACCTCACGACAAATATGGGTTGTGCATTGTGCGGTGCGGTGCGGTGCTGTGCTGGAATCGACATCGCCCGTTCTGAGAGAGTGCCCGGTGGCGAAGGCTACGTGGAAGAAAGTCATTAAATTGTAGCGCCTTGAGGAGTTTATGAATATGGACTTATTCTCTTGGATACATCGTAACATTATATCTTTGAATTATTTTCCAAGGAATGAGGAGAATTGGGATATACAGTTTGGTGCTATTTGGAATTTATGGGCGCGATGTAATGGGATACTCTTTGACGAGAAGTTTATCGCAGAGAAAGGCATTCTCAATTGTAACAAGAAGTTGATAAATGAGCTAATTACAAGCCAGCTATACTCTACGTAAAGAAAGGTCCAAAGTTTGTTACCGAATCAGCATATGAGTTAATGGTAAATACTAGCTGGGGTGGCTTAAATTGAATACGGATGGTGCACGATCGAACAGGTTAGGCACAACGTTTTGTGACGGGGTGTTCCGAGATGCTGACGGCGAATGAATTGTGGGTTATGTGAAGTACATAGACGGGTGCTCAGTTCTTGATGCAAAATTATGGGGAATTTTGGAAAGCCTTAAATTAGCTTGAGATTTGCAATTTCGTAAAGTAGTTGTTGAAACGGACTGTCAAGAGGCAATCGACATATTGAAGGAGGAAAGCTATGCATAGAGAGCTTCATCATTGCTGCCACACATCACGGATTTGGTTAGCAGGGATTGGACGATTAATTTTAATCATGTTCCTCGACGATGCAATATGCTAGCAGATAATTTAGCTAAAATGGCTAGATCGATGCAGCTTGGAGTTCGGTATTTCCAGAACCCACTGGGGGATGCTGCTATGGTGTATGCCTAGAAGGTTCTCGATTGCAGGCAACATGAAAATTAGCTTGAAGTAACTTACTGTTTCTTCTTATTTCATTAAAAAAAATTAAAACAAAAATATTTGATTCAAATTGAAATAATAATGTATTTATTCTTTATATATTTGAATATATTTATAATAAAAAAATCTCTTATATATATTTTTAATTAGATTCATATTTTATTGAATAAAAATTAATATATGTATACATATTATATATATTTGTATTAGTTCAAATATGTATTTTACTTCAAAAGGCGAATTGGGTCAGATTAAACAAAAATCCGACCAACTCTCTCCAATTTGTGTCCATCTCCAATGATAGATGTAGCATGTTATTTTTTGTTGGTTGATTTTTTTTAATGTAGTTAAATTTTTAGGTTAAATCTATAATGAAGTCATTCTTTGGGGGTACTAAAATGTAATAATAAAATATATGTTACCAAATTAAGAACAAAATGTATATTTTATGAATCGAATTATTCATTAAGCCAAACTAATGATTTATAACTCTATTAATTTTTGTATTGAGTATATTGACTATTTAAAGTTACAAAATGACTCTTTCACTATAAGACACTCCTTTGTTGAATCTTTTTATTATTAAATGTTATAAATTAATCATCCGACTATTTATATGTTCAAATTTTATCTTTTTCAGTTAAAAAAACTGGTGATCGTTTTAGCTGAATGTTAACATGTTCACTGAGATATGATAAAATCTTATCATATAACTGTTTTAGATGTATTTTATATATTGAATTTATGTTTGCATTATGTTGTTGAGTCAATACTTGAAAACATTATATTGTTGAACCAATACTTAAAAGCAACTGCATTGTCAATAAACATCGATTTTATCATATCCTAGTGAGTAGATTAATGTGTAATTGAGAAGATCATTTATATTTAAACAAAAACTAACGAATTTAGAACAAATAAATAGTTAATTAACCATTTTTTATGATTTTTAATAATTAAAAAACTCAAAAAAATAATATTATATAATAAAAAAATTATTTTATAATTTTTAATATTCAAATAATTTAATATAACAAACGTTTTATAAACGAACGACGATTTATGCACTTTACCCGAAAAACTATAGATTAATTTATAAATTATCTTGACAAAGGAGAAGAAAGAAACAAAATTTTGCCATTTCCACCTTTCCTTTTGAACAGCCAATCAAAATTTGAGTATTATAAGATCTTTGTGATCCAGTATAGTCACTGTATATCCTCAAAGCAATAAACAAGATCCCTCCAATTTGAGTGCTTGTTTATCTTTATCTTTTTTCACTGCCATGGAATCCGCTGCATCAGAAATAGTCACCGATTTCCCTCCGATACTCCGGGCCTACAAGGACGGTCGCATCGAGAGGTTTTAGGCACTCAAATCGTACTACCGGCCATCGACCCCAAAACCAACGTCGAATCCAAAGATATCGTGTGCTCCCAAGAAATCTCCAAGTCAGTGAGGACTTACATCCCCCCAAACGCCGCCGGAAAACTCCCTCTCCTCGTTTATTTCCACGGTGGAGCCTTTTGCATAGAGACCGCCTACTCCCCCACGTATGACAGTTTACTTAAACGCCTTGGTCGCCGAAGCTAATATCGTGGCAGTCTCCGTCGATTACCGACTAGCACGGGAGCACCCCCTCCCCGCCGCCTACGACGATTCGTGGGACGCCGTTAAATGGGTCGCGACGGTAACGGCCCTGAAGAATTGCTGAACCGCCACGACTATTTAAACAACGTTTTTTTCTCGGGTGATAGCGCCGTTGCTAATATTGACCACCACATGGCTGTTAAAATGACAAAAGAAAAGATCGCCGGTGTCCATCTCGAGGGCATCGTTTTAGCTCATCCGTATTTCTGGGGGAAAGAACCAATCGCCGACGAGACTAAGGATCCGGCCGTAAGGGACAAAATAGATACACTCTGGCGATTGTCCAATCCAAATACCAGTGGGTCCGATGATCAATGTATCAACCCCATTGATGACCCGAGCTTCGGGAGCTTGGGGTGCAACCGGGTGCTCGTTTGCGTAGCTGAAAAGGATATTTTGAAACATAGAGGCATGTATTACTGCGAGAAGTTGAAGCAAAGTGGATGGGGAGGTGAAGTGGAGCTGATGGAGGCTAAAGGAGAGGGTCATGTCTTCCATTTGCACAACCCCAGTTGCGAAAACGCTGCGGCTAAGCTCAAGAAAGTTGCAGATTTCATCAACAATAGTAAGGCTTAAAGCCTTAAAAGTAGTAGTGATTAGTATTTCTTTGAATTATGTCATAAGAACCAGTATCTCAATTCAAATAGCATATGCCATCTCTGACTATGGAATGGAGGTGAACACTCTGTTTTGAAAATCGGACCGGATCGGTCGGTTCAATCGGGAATAGTTGTTTAGTTCGGTTTAATCTAAATCGGTTGAACCGTTATTAGTGAACCGATTAGAACCGTTGAACCCTTCGAACCGGATCAGTTGAAAACCGGGATTTTTGTTTTTTTTAAAAAAGAAAAAATAAAACCAAACAACGTCGTTTGTTAAACGAGTCAAGTCGAACTCGAGTATTGCTGAGCTCGACTCGAACTTAAAAACTTTAAAAGTAAGCTCAACTCAACTAAAATCACAAGCTAAAAATTATCAATTTCAACTCAAACTCGAAATATAATGTTGAAACTTGAACTCAAAAAGGCTTGAACTAAAAAAAATTAGAAGTTCGATTGAAGCCTAAAATTTGAGCCTAATTGAAGTAAAAGAATAGTTCACTCAATGCTCACCAAAAGGCTCCATGATTTTGAATGTCAAATTACCTCTATTATTTATAGAAGTTAGTTTTGTGATGTGATTCTATGTTTCTTAGCAATGTGAGATTGTTTTGTTCTCATATTTTTACTCTTTAGACTTTTGGGATGCTCTTCTATGTTTCTTAGTCACGTGGGATTATTTTTTAAAAAAATTAAACCAAACAATATCATTTTGTTATGATTTTTTAACCCCAAATTTATTTTTTAATTATAGTTATATAATTATATTTATTATTTAATATGTTTTACCTTAAAATATTATGTTGTAGTTAATTTGAATCATTTTGTTTCACTTGATTTTATGGTTTTTAACTTATATATGTTATGACTTGCTTTGAATATGACTTGTGATATAAAAAATTATTTTTTATTAAATATTTTTGGTATTTTTATTTAATTTTTTAAATAATTATGACGTCGTCCGGTTCTTTCGATCGATCAGACCGATTCGACCGATTAAACCAATGAACTGATAGCATGACCGGTTCGCTAACCGGTCCGATTCTGAAAACCATGGGTGAACAGATTAGTATTGGTGTTACTTTTTTTTTTCTCAATGAAATACGCTGCTACTTGCATATCTAGATTAAAGGAAAGATGTACAATTAGGTTGGTTTTTGGTTGAGTTAGGTAAATTATTTTTTTATCGTTTCAAATTTGGATTATTTAATATTAATGTTATCAAAATCGGATCGGTCGGTTCGACCGGTTGAATCGGGAACCGATTGTCTGTCCAGTTCGATCAGTCTTTAAAACCAGTTTATAATGAATTGCTAAAGAATCGGTAGAACCAGTTGGGAACCGGCAAAACCGGTGTGAACTGGCTGGGAACCGGCAAAATCGGTGTGAACCGCCGATTCTTTTTTTTTTAAATTAAATCAAACGACATCGTTTGTTATGATTTTTTTTAGTCCCAAATTTATTTTCTGATTTTAGTTATATAATTATATTTATTATTTAATATGTTTTACACTTTTACTTTTAATTGTTAAGTATTGTTTAGGAATTTAAATTTAACTTTGTATTTATTTATTATATTGTTAGGTGATGAAGATCTTGATGTTATGAACTTTTAAGTTCAAAGTGATGCTATGGAGTTTAAAGTGGTGATGGCGGTGGTAATTCAATACTTCAACTAATGAAGAAGCTTTTTCCAATATTTTGGAATTTGAGGGAATCGATTTTAATGAATATTATGATGATTGATATTTGTATCAATTATGTACTTTTTATTTAGTTGTTGATGAATTTCATTAGGTATTGACCTTAAATATTATGTTGTAGTTGTTTAAATCATTTTGTTTCACTTGATTTTATGGTATTTAACTTATAAATGTTATGACTTGTGATATTTTTATACATTTTAATATTGTAAACTTAAAAAGAGTGATATATATATTAATATTGCTTTGAATATTATGTAAAATTTAAAAAAAATATTATTTTATATAAATCGGTTCAACCCGATTGAACCACGGTTGAATCAATGAACCAGTACCTTCATCGGTTTAAGGTCCGGTCAAATTTTAAAAACATTGTTTAATATTGTCAATCTTAATTTTACATCTTTAAAACTATAATTTAACCTCGAAAATACATTCAATATCAACCCTTTGTTTGAAAGATGAAAAGATACGTTAGCCTACAAAGGTAGCCTTTTTTCAACACTTACTCAAGGCCTTCTAAACTTTTGGTGGTTCTGAAATTGATAGATTTATTGATATGATTATTTAAAAAAACGAACTTGGATAATATACATATATATATATATATATATATAAGTTGGACATACAAGTAAGTATGGTTATTAAAAATGAGTTCTGTGTTAGCTGGTGGATGCAGTTAGGTCATAAATGTGCATGTGGACGACTTGAAAGGACCGAATTGAAAACTTTACCTGATTTTTAGCGGAGCACTCACAGTTGAATGCTGTAACTTGATATTTAGATGTATTGGGACCATTACTGTAAAAGCAGATTGCCCAACCCAAAAAGAGTTCATTTCATACATACAAACATGCATAGATACACAAATATACATTTATTGCGATTCTTCTGTTTAACTAAAACCTACCCATTTGTCAACTGTGAACCATCTCTCTGATCCTGTCGTGGCGAGTTGCAGGTGCATATGTTGGGGGCGTTTCAGTGCATGCATCAATGTTCTTATCTACCTTTGTAACTGCTATACCAAGTACAAACACTTGACTCTAAAGTATTTTATAACTCCGGTATTCGATTTATTAATTGACTAAACTGAATCGGGTATTGCAAAGGTGATGACGATCCTCCCAACCCAATTTTGCTCCATTCGCAAATGTCGGATTGAAACCCTTGACCTTGCTTAAGAATTTTAGTGTCTAATCCCACTATACCAACAAGTTGTTGGTACTTGATTTTAAAGTATTAGTATCATATCAATTAGGTCATTCCAAACTTGATATAGGATAGGGACGGAATATTCTATGCTAGAGGATACCCTATAAAATTTTAGAGAGCAAAAACATATTACCAATAGAAAATATATTAAAAATTATCTATATTACATGAGAATTTAAAATTTTAAAGGGACGACTGTCCCTACTAACCTCTTTGGGTTCATCTATAATATGAGGCATACTTAAATTATATAAGTCAAATTATGGTCACATTCTAAATTGGTCTATGAACTTTAAAATATACTATATCAATCCAAAAATTGTTAGTATTATTCCATTTTTATCCATTCGTTAACATGTTATTAACTCTATTGGTCAAAAAACTTAATCTATTTTTGAAGGTATTAAGAACTAAACACGCGACATTTTAAAAAATCCCAAAACATTTAAAATCAGATCAATCTTTATAAGGTCATATGCTCAATTTCCAAGGTCTTCAAAAATTAGTAGAATTAATGACATTTTAACGTAAAAATCAAAATATAATGATATTTATAATTTTATGATTGATATAGATTTTTTTAGAATTTAGAGATTAATAATAGAATGATGGTCATTATTTAGAGACTAATATAAAATATTATAAATTTATATATCAATTTAAAATAAGGCTTATAACTGGAGGATCTCCTATACAATTAATTCTTACATATAGATTTACTGTCATCTTTAGTCTAAAAAATTACAAATCCTCACACAAAAATAATCGCCTACAACTCTTCTCAACCTCTTAATTATACAGGTTAAATCGTATATTTATTTATAAGACATTACTTAATCATCAAATAATCTTACTAACTAAAATGTTTCATATCTAATAAATTAAATAAATTTAAGGGTATCATATACAAAATGGTATCCCGACTAAAAAGGTGAAGTTTTTGAGTTCCTCAAGTATTAAAAATTATAAAATGATCCCGACTGTAAGATATTATTTTGTTGAGTCACTCAACTATTAAAAATTATAAAATAATCACCCAACTATTTATATGTCCCAACTTGTCATTTTCTGTTAAAAAATTGACTACAACATGAGCTGATCGTTAACCTATTGACTGTGATATGATAATCGGATGACTATTTTGTAACTTTTAATAGTCGAGGTACTCAATAATGTAACACTCTATAGTTAGAGGACTCTTTTATAACTTTTAATAGTTGAAAAACTTAATAAAAAATATCTTATAATTAAAGGATCATTTATCTACTTCACCCTAAATTTAATCATCAAATTACCTCTAGTCAAAACATTTACAATAAAATTTCAAATATTATAAGCTATAGTTTATGTCAATCTCTAATAATATCTACATTGACACAATTTTCTTTGGGATTTTCGTCTTCAATATTTAACCGTTTCTATCTACACCCAAATATGAGTTTTGGTTATCTAATTTCCGGTAAAAAAAAAGGTAGAAAAATAACATTTTAAGTAGCACCTAATATTAATATTTTTAGTAAAAAATTAATGTTTTAAGTAACGCTTTAACGGAAATGTTAAAAATCAATAACATTTTCGCTAGCGCATTTCTTTAGCGGTATATTAGGCTGCCGTATGAGAGACATCCCATCGATTTGCAACTAAAACTTTTGGCTATCAATTGAGACTTTCATCTCCAACAAACCATCTTCAAAATACCAATTCTTTTAATACATTAAATTCCAGCAACATCAAAGTGATTCAGATCTTCACACACTTGATATCATCTACAACGTCAATATCTTATAGATAAAAAAATGCATTGAAACGACATCGGATTAAACGACTTTTATTAAATATTTCGTTAATTACATTAAATACTCGGTGTAAATATCAAATTTGTTTTGAATTTAATTGCATTCCAAACTGATTTAACTTAAATAGATCTATTCAATATGAGTTTTATTAATTCAAGATTAATAATTATATTTAAATCTAAAATATTATTCATCTAAATTTGTTTAAATGTATAATTATCGAGTTTCTGAGTGATTCTACTGAGCAAAAAATGGCTGTCCCTTTTTCCCATATATATGGGGTAAGGGGAGGTAAGATAGTAGGCTACCCCCAACACCAGGTTGAGAGCAGCTTCCGTAAGAGACATTCGAATTATGAAATGCCCTCAATGATGACATTAGAGAACAATAAAAAAATATAATAAAATCATAATATTTTAGGTTGAGTGGAACCTAAAATGTTATAATCTTTTTAATATTTTTTTGTTGAAATTAAAATACTACGAAAAAAATAATATTTTAGATTATTAACAAAAAATATTACGAAGAAGATAATATTTTTAAAAATATTAGAAAAATATCACATTTTATATTGCATCAAACTTAAAATATTAAAACTTTCATCACATTTTATTACCCATAAAATTATTTTTTACATTAAATTAGATTAATTAGATTGTTGTGGAGATTTTCCCTAAAAATCACCTTTTCCTTTTATATTTCTTTGCCAGACACTCATTCAGATATATTTTTTGATCTAACACCCTTTGCAGAAAGGCACGGCTCATGCACCGCGCCTTACCCTGCGTGGCGTCACGTCAGCATAAGACGCGATGCGTAGGGTAAGGTGCGATGCATGGGTCGCACCTTCTTGCTACCTGACACGCGTCAGGATGGCGCGGTGCATGGGTTGCACCTTCAGTTTTAATTTGGCCCCAACCGACTATAAATATCCCCCTTCTCAACCATTTTCACCACACCAAATCCTTTCAAATTCTCTTAAATCCTCTTAAATTCTCTCACATCTCGTTAAGTTTTATTTATAAGGTATATTTTATTCTATTTAATATTTTGTTAGTATTTTATTTAATTATTTAAATCTTTTAGTATTTTATTTAATTAATTTTTTTTGCTTTTATAAAATGGAAGGTGATTTGCTTCGTTTGGAAGGAAATCATATATCGAGACATTTTATTGATAAGGTAATATTTTTAAATTTTAATTTAATTTAAATTATTAGTAATAATTTATTTATTTAATTTTTATTATTAATTTATAAATTAATTTTTGTAATTATTAATATTTTTAGGAGAGCTACCGTATATTAGATCCTTTTATTTGCAACCTTAAGTTAGCGATACCAACCTGTGTCTGGCCGTATTTAGTCGAGGCTGGATTCAGTTACGTAGCTAGATATGAAGGTCATTGTAGGATAGAACCAAACATGATTTCTACATTAGTGGAGCCGTGGAGACCGGAGACACATACATTACATCTTCCGTGCGAAGAGTGCACGATTACGCTAGAGGATATTTCCATGCACTTGGGGCTTCCGGTGGATGGAGATGTGCTTTTAGGGATGACGCACGGTAACTGGAATTCTTCGTGCCAGGAATATCTAGGAGGTGTCCCACGAAATTTTAACGGTGTTATGATTCTATTAAATTGGTTGAATGCAAATTTCCAGAATTTGAGTGAGGACGCCTCATAGGATAAAGTTAAAAAGTATGCACGAGCATGCATACTATAGCTAATAGGAGGGTTGTTGATGTCGGACAAATCGCGCAACCAAATTCGATGTATGTGGTTGCGGTATCTTGGCGATTTTCATTTGGTTGGATAACTGAGTTGAGGCTCAGCAATTTTGGCATTCCTATATAGGGAGATGTGTCGAGCTACTGACTATAAGAAAAATGCTATCGGTGGATGTCTCATTCTGCTACAGTCTTGGGCATGGTATCGCTTTCCCTTTTTATGCCTTATTGTGAAGAACTCGTTCGTATTCCCGCTACTATTGAGGTAATTACAAAACTGATTTCATATATTAATCATTTTATCTAGTGTATAATAAAAATTATTTCCTTGAATAGGTGATCTATTGACAGGAAAAATCATCGGGATCTACCTGATGAATTAAAAATAATCAAGCTACTAATTGATCAGAATGATGGTACAGAGGTGTATATTTTAATGTTTAAAAATCTATTTTGTATTATAGTTATATAATTAGATTATTATTTTGATAAGAATTATATATATTTGTTTTAGTTTGAATGAACTCCTTATTGTAATGATGATATGAGGATTTGCATCCTACCTGAGTTAAGGGGCCCATTAGATGTTTGGATGATGGTGGTCCCTCTGATCTGTTATGCGATTGTCGAGTGACACCCCACTGATCGCGTGCTCCGGCAATTTGGTTTTGTAGAACCAATTCCGGAAGCACCTCAAAATATCAACCAATTGCATAACACAGATCGACACAGTAAGACATATATAGATTGGCTGGTGAAACATTATGAGTGGGTCATGATATGGGAGGATCGACATCGGCTCATTCCCCATAGAGAACCCATTTTTTGTTGACCATTTGACGGTTGCAGATGGTTATTATGAGTGGTTCAATAGTAACGGAAAACCCTTTCTGTTTTCTAAGGATACACGAGGACAGAGCATTCATCGACGTCGAAAGAGACATGCACCGTCACAACCTCATCGTCCCCCGACTCGTGGACAGAGAGCAGGTGCTTTTGGTTCGTCGTCAGTTGCACCACCGGAACCTTCACAGCAATCACCGTCTGTAACGACGTACACCCCACAACCATATCAGATGCCGCCACCGCCTTTCCCTTACCAGATGCCACCACTGCCACCGTCACAGAGTTACCTAGAGGAAATTATGGTTATATGTTTGTAGATCCAACTTGGGATTCATATAATGGTTATTTGGTGAGTGCAGCCTCACCACCGATGGTTGTCGTACAGACACTTCATGTATAGTTTTCTCACTCATTGATGTCTGTGTTTTCTGAGTTTTTCCAGTTTTCTATGAGCGGTGGGATAGTCAGTCACACACCTCCATGGTCCTTATTCTATTGAGGTGCTACATCGTCATCAGTTCCTCATCAACAAAATGTATATGCTCTTGACGACGACGACGATGATGACAGTGAGGAGTTAGAACTAGTTATATGAAGAAACCTTCCTCGAGACAGACAGCCACCGTCCTGCGGATCATATTCGTACCGCTGACGTCGATAGTTTTTTATATTTTATTATATTTGTATTTACTTGTTTGTTGGACTTTCTTTATTGTAATTTTTTTATTTACCATTTAATACTTAATTTATTTAGTTAATTTTGTTTATTACTTAATTCAAGCGAATGGTGATGCTCATTTAGTGCTTTTTAATTGTTTTTATAATAATAATAGTAAATTTATGTATCAAAAACATTTGTCTTTTAAAAGTTTGATGTATTTAAAATTATATTCAAATACCAAATTGCTATTAGTTTGATAAAATTTAATAATTGTGTTCGATAACTTTCTTAAGTTTGTCACTTATTATCTCTTTTATTTTAATCACATATAACACCAACGTCGAATCTCATTTTCTTGTATTGTTTTTTTAATTAATCAGTGGTTATCAAAATGACATTAACTTTAAGTAATTATGAATTAAATTACAAAAACTATTCTTTGATAAACAACAACTACATCAATTCCTCAACAATGGTTACTTGATGACAAAAAAAGTGGACATATTTTTCTAATGTGTCCTAGGTTTCTATAATGCCCACATCTTCTGTCTAGTCTAGATGTTTCTCGAATATCCATATCACAATGAATTCGAGTGGATTTTGGCCGACCACAGTCCCTTAATAAAGTTAGATCTGGTACAACCGAAACCTAATTTTGAACCTCATTAGGGTCTTTGTCATTACCTATGGGGGGAACTCAAATTCGTATACCTTAAACACTTCTTATAGTAGGTATACGTGATCTACAAAACGATTATAGTCTTGACGGGTATGCGAGCTAGCTGCTATCACATGAGAGCATTGATACTTCAGAGCTTGAAAAAATCCACAGTCGCACCATCTGTCCCGTAGATTTACTCTTAACGAGTTAGCTTCAATCCCTTGAAGAGGTTGCGACATCTCTGTGACACGAAACAATTCATGCGTTCTAGAGAAGTTTGTTACAGACATTCCATTTGATGCAACAATTTTTTTGTAGATCTGTAACTAATCTAGGGTGAAAGACATGATCGTCTTGCATCCATGTTTAAGTTTGTCCCCCGAGCTTCGCAAAAAGTGCCCCCAAACGAAAATATATCATTTTTACCAAAACATCTACAGGTAAGTGACGTGCCTCCTTTAAGGTTGAATTGATTGTCTTAGCCAAGTTGGTCATCATGTGTCCATATCGATATTCACCATCATATGCATTTGTCCACATTTCTTTATTGATGAGGCTGATGTAATTGTATCATTCCTCGTTCTTCGCCCGCAAATCTTGAAGCATGAATTCAAATGATTGAGGTAGTAGTTCGTAACCTGAGCATAAAATCTAGAACTTACTAACTATGTTTCTTTAAAAAATGAAAATGATCAAAAGAAAAAAAACTATAAATGTTTCACTTACCCATGCGCACAAGTAATTGGCGCTCATTATTTTTCTTGAACCTTCCATGGTAGTTCGCGACAATGTGTCGGATACAGTACCTATGTTGGACAAAGGGTGGTTGCTAGATTGGACCCAAAGACTCCATTGCTGCTTTGATCCTAGCTCCGCGATCTGAAATGACACATATTTTTTCCCCTTGTGATAACATGTGAACGTAAGTTTCGGAGGGAAAAAACCCAAGAATCTGTATATTCTCCATCAACAAGGGCAAAAACAACTGGAAGAATGTTGCAATTATCATCTTGGACAACTGCCAATAGTAAAACTTGCTTGTATTTTCCATACAAGAAAGTCTTGTCGATATGGACCACAGGCTTGTAGTATTTCACAATATTAATGCACTGTGGGTAAGTCCAAAAAACCCTGTAGAATTGAGATCGATCGCAAAGAACTCGATCATTATGGTATGCAGGCAAGTTTCGAAGTCCATAATTGTCCCAGGATTCAACCTCTGCACCACCCTAAACCAACTTGGAAGTTTGTTGTAAGATGATTTTTTTAATGGCAATTGTATAGCTGAAATCAACACAGCAATAGCTATATGGGAGCTTGCTTTTACCATGGGCATGATAGCTTGACAGATCACTTCAGAGTCCAAGTTGGGATGATCTTGGTTGATCCCTCAACACACATGTGTGAGGACCGTTGTATATCGCTAGTTCCCATCTATTATTTTCCCTCTTCCTCTTCGATACGCGAACCATCCAATTACATCCGTTTTCACATCGGACACAGTGGCAGACATACTTTTCTGGCGTAGAGCGATCGATTCTAAACTGAACAGAATTACGTATATTGTAATTTTTTATAGCTATCATTGCTTCTTCTTTGCTTGAAAACTCCATGCCTAAATATAACTTACTATTAATTATTAATAAGTAAAATCCATAGTCACCGAGATTAGGCATATCTGTAAATTTTGGCCCGTACATGGCACCATACTCAGCTTCATACATGTGTGTTGGAGGTTCAGTTTGTGCCACATTTGTGGGAACTTCATCTATATCATTATCATCATCGGAGTTGAATTGCGGTGATTCTAGGTTAATGAATAGTCCAGTCTCAGCACCATCCGCACCTGGCTCATGAAGCGGTTCTTCTGGTGGAGATGATGGTTCCTCCATGCTCTACACATTTAGGTCGAAGAACCTACTAGTTGCATGTCTTCCCCTTGATCTAGAAGGCATATCGACATTGAGATCGAAAAAGCTCGCAGTAGAATGCCTCCCCCTAGAGCTTGAAGCCATCGTGTCAAATGAAAACTGCACAGATTGTTGCGTCGAGGGCATATTCATATTTAGGTCAAAGAAATTGGCAGATTAATGCCTTCCCCTTGAACTGGACGCGATGTTGCCATACGGATTGTTTGTTGACCCACCTCAATACAAATCGTAAGGAGTTGCTGATGAATGTCTCCCCATTGAAGTTGATGGGATGACACAATGATGGAGATTTCCCATTATGACATTAAAATCATTGCACATTACTATAGTTGGGTTATCAACTTGATCAGCTTGTTCAGCTAGCCCATAGTGGAAGCTTAATGACAGACCCCGAACATCATGCACTTCAATAAACTTTGCATACATCTCCGTATCGGCGTCTGAATAATGATTTTGAGAATCAACCATCATTTTAACATCATCATTGTTCGATAGTTAGAACGATGTATAAGTTAACGGAAACAATGATGTTGGAAATCTGTACTGAAGCGGCGACATTCTTCTAATACTTCCAACATGAACTTTCCTTGAAATCTTCGTCAGCTTCTCAAGAGTTATGTTTCTCTTGAAGGATATTTTAACATAATGATTTAATACAAAAACAACGCTGATTTAATCTTCCCGAATTTCTCCATCCTAATAAACAATAGTTAAAATTCACGTCATTCTTAGAGTTTGAAAGTGAGACAGTCTTATATCTGCAAAAAAAAAAAACTGAAACAAACCTAATTAAATAAATAATATATGAATTAAAATATAACGCAATAAATTTTTTACACATAAACGTAAATAAATTTAAATAATATAATTTATAATATTACTACATCGACAAAATATTTTAACGTATGCTCCTGCTTTCTAATTTTACAACCACAAAAATTAATTGAAAACAATTAGTACAATATTTTTTCAAATAATCATATATAATTATAAAAAATATTATAAAAAATTACCTTACAACGAAAGATCGAACGAACTTCTAAATCAAAGATAAGAGGATTATCGGGTGATATTTACAGGTTGAGAGGATTGTTGTGTGATGTTTTCGGGTTGAGAGGATTGTTGTGTGAATGTTTACGGGGTGAGAGCGTTTCATTTATAGCCGAGAGGAAAGCTTTAAAGTCGATAAATGTGGATATAATTATAGAAGGCGCAACCATGCACCGTGCCTATCTGGCGCTTGTGTCAGACGATAATAAGGCACGACCCATTCACCGCGTTTTACCGAGCGTGGCGCCACATCAACGTAAGACATGATATATAAATCGCGCCTTATCCACGTGATTTTACATCAGCATAAAGCATATTGCATCAGCCGCATCTTTTTGTAAAAATTTTACATCAAAAAATATATATGATAAAATGTCTTACATAGGAATATAAAAGGAAAAAAAAGGTGATTTTTTTGGAACTGGTTTAAATTTTGTCGAGTTTGAAAATGAGTAGCTGAATAAAAAATTTAGCACCAACCAGCCGTAAGGAGGTGACGTGATGGCAGACCAAAGACGGTAACGGGCGTCATTCATGTCCTGGTCGGTCACGTCACGGTTTTAAGAATAACGGAGTTAGAATCACATTGACAAACAAAATTCATAAAGTAACAAATCTCCACCGTCCAAGATATCAACGGCTGCAGACAAATCATCCATCACTTGATCGCCTTTTTTAACTTCTCCCCTCCGTTAAAACCCAACAAAATGCTAACCTAAAAAGAAGGAAAAGGAGAAAAAAATAGAGCAAAATTTCAGGAAAAAAATAACACACAGAGAAGCGAACAAAAATAGTTGATTGTATGGGGAGCTATAAACGAAGTGCAGAGAGAGCGGAGATGGAAGTTTCGAACACAAGGTTCTTGTTAACGAAGAGAAGAAAGAGTACGCTAGCATTGCAGGAATTGGAATTAACTTCACCGGACATTGAGCTCGAAGAGCCTCGTTTCATTTCTAATTCGCTGAACGAGGCTATTACCCTTGCTTCTTCTTCCTCGAGTTCCGGTTTTGTGCTCGCCGCTGGCGGCGGTGGCAGGTGTTTCCGACTCTGCTCCGGCGTGTCTTCTTTCCCTCGTTGTTCTAGCAATGAGTCATGTGGTATCGTGAAGGATAGCTTCAGATTCGTAGATCTAGAGGTGAAGTTCGAATTTCCGTTTTGTTTTTCTTCTGTATTTTTTTTTCCATTTGGTAGCTGAGAAAAAAGAACACGCATACAAAAGAAACTAAGAAAAAGAACCGTTTCGTATGAGCTTTTGCCGATCGTTTTTTTAATAATTATTAGTTATTATTAGATATATAGTAATTAGTTTTCTGATTATAGTTCATGAATGTGCTTTCGCAGGCCAAGAGTTTGGAAACTGAAATCTCAAGGATCATCAACATCAACAAATTCATGTTAATTTTCACTAATTCCTTCATTAATGACTCGTCATTTTTCATTTGTTTCGACTTATATCCTTCAAAAATTCAAGAAAAGCCGAATCGTTTCCTTTCAACTCGCCGTTTTATACCCTCCATTCTCATATATTTTCATCCATCTTATTTCAGTAGAGAAACAACTCCATTGTCAAGCGAGCTCAGTGGAGACTCAGAGGAAATGGAATCGCCGGAGAAAAATCCGCCATCATCACCAGCTAAGCAGAAGCCGAAAACGCCGTCGCATACGGAGATCGACGAGTTCTTCTCGGTCAACGAAAAGTACGAGCAAAAACGATTTGCTGAGAAGTAAGTGTGCGTAGGATAAGGAATGTCACCACAACGTCACACTTTAGCATTATTAGAATCAGGAAATCCCAGTCTCTAACTAACAAACTAACAAACTTCATTTTTTTTTTTTTTATAGTTTTTGCACCACATTTATTATCATTATTGTCATTTGCAGGTACAACTATGATATTGTCAAGGATATGCCTGTGGGCGGTCGATACCAGTGGGTTCGGTTAAAGCCCTGAAAGATCATCACAGAAGAAGAGAGAGAGAGTTACACGCGGTAGAACGGTTTATGCCATTTGACAGACAAATGAAAGTGAAGGGACGGCTGGTTTGTTTTGGTGTGAGTATTCACTTAATTTGTACAGTTAAGAACAAAGCAACCTTTTTCTGTTAGGGTAAAAAGGAAAAAAAAAGCGAGAAAATCCTTTTGGGAAAAGAAAGTCACTCAACTTTTATCCCCAATTTGTGTATCTCTCTAAATTTCCACTAATGCATTAATGGCGATTTGGTTCTATATTTGAAATGTTTTCTTCTTTCTTTCAGCTTCTTCTAGCTGTCATTTGAATTGATTCTTTCTCCCATTAACATCCTCCACAGCCTACACAGGGCGAGTACGAAGAATTTTGATATAGATTAAAAAAAGTATTAATTTAATTTATTTCTTAGATTTAGTTGAAAATTTTGAGATTATTGGAAAATTTAAACGAAAGAAAGTCGTTCACATTCCTATGCCAGCCAGCACGGGACCACTGGAGAAGGATAAGCATCACCTGGAAGAAAGAAGAAAGGTGTCATTTTTGTGAGAATTTCAACGCCTGATTTTTTGAAGTGTCAATTCTATACGAAATGCCTAAAACACATGTCAATCATTACAAGTTTCAGTAATGCAAATCATAAAGACAACACATGAAAGCTTCCAATGAATTTGGTACGTTCACCCAAATTTTAACTTAATTTTCCTTTTAAATGGTGAAACATTTAGAGGTTGGGCCATTGAAGTAGGCAACATATTGATAGATTAGGGGGGGGGGGTTTGATTCTTTTGTATCGGTTGGTTTCATCATTGCCATTTTGCAGATTCAGTTGAGAAAATATCCCCCAAACCCCCCCTTCCTTTTATTTTATTTGTATTCAAGTCTTTATTATTCACGCATTGTGACAGATGAAGGTGCAAGTTTCTGGCAGGAAAATGTACTGCTGGTTGTTAAAATGTTAACAAATCACACCTTTGTGTGGTGATCTGTGCTAAAAAAAATATTCAATGTGGGTTTCAGGGAGTTGCTTGGAGAGCCTTGAATTATCTTATTTTATATTTACAAGTCTTTTTATTTTTTTATTACTCTCAAATGTACTTCTAAAAATTTAAATTTAAAAGAATTATTTGATATATAAATTGTATAAAATTTAATTAATAACACGAATCAAATGATTTCAATGATAAATAAAGTGTTGTTATTCTTTGATATTTCAAGTTTAAACTTCATGAATATCACGAATGTTAGTATTCAATGTTAAATTGTTGAAAGTTATCTTGTGATAAATAGAGAAAATAACCTCAGTGACCGAAAATATCTTATAATATACGATTTTAACCAATTTTTTTTTGGATTTGTCAAAATGACCAATAAAATTGCAACGCGAACTCTAAATTTTCAACTCAGTTTCCAAATTCGCAACGCGAATATCCAGATTCGCAACGCGATTTTTGAAAAATGTGTTGCGATAGTTAAAATGTATTGCGATAGTTAAAATGTGTTGCGAGAGTTTGAAAAACGTGTTGTTGCGATAGTGAAAAAGTGTTGCGATAGTGAAAAATCCAAAATAAGTTTACATTTTAACTATTCCAAATTCACGTGGAGTTTGAAACAATAAAGAATGTGTTGCGATAGTGTAAAAGATTCCCAAGCCATTTGTAAGATCTTAGTTTGAAACGATAAAGATTGTGTTGCGATAGTGTAAAAGATTCCCAAGTGTTTGAAATGCTCAATCCTACATAGTATTGGAAACACTATTGAGAATGTGTATTTAAGGCTTAGATTTCCCACTTCCTTGTTGAGTGGAAGAGAACAAGGGGGACTCTCGCGCGCCGCCGTCCCGTCCCGTCTCGTCTCGTGGTCGTGGTAATACGTGTCTTCGACACGTCCGCGCGGATACTATCTTTTTAGAGAAAATTCTTAAGAAATCGCAACGTGAACTTGGACTAACGTAAATTTGTATTATCGCGTTGCGATAGTCAGAATCGCATCGCGTTGCGATAGTCAGAATCGCGTTGCGATTTTGTATTATCGCGTTGCGATAGTCAGAATCGCTTTGCGATTTACATATTCGCATTGCGATTTTCTAAAATTGCAACACAAATTTGGAAAATCGCAATGCGATAGTCAAAATCGCGTTACGAATCTGGAAACTGATTTGCGATACTGGAGATCGCGTTGCGATAGTCAGAATCGCGTTGCGAATCTGGAAACTGATTTGCGATACTGGAGATCGCGTTGCGATTTAGAGATCGCATTGTGATTTTGTTGGTCATTTTAGCAAATCGAAAAAAAAGTTGGTCAAAATCGTATATTATAAGGTATTTTCGGTCACTGAGGTTATTTTCTCTAATAAATATTATCATGTACATATCACATATTAATAAGAAAAAAATTATTTATATAATTATGCTCATTTTAATGTTGTTTCTCTTCCTTTATATATTTCTTTATTAAATTGGAATGATAATAATATATTATTTATTTAGAATTATTCGGCTTCAAAATTTATAGAAAGAATAATATTTAACTCGGAGTTTATAGAAAGAATAATAACTAGGTGGTTTGCTTGGGATATGATGCGCGTTGCGGTGGTGGCCTGGGGATACAAAGAATGTCGCTTATTAATTCATATGGGTGAGTCCCAAATCCCAATTGCTCCGATTTTGATGTTTCACTATTTTTTTTTAGGGTAAACTATTTATTTAGTATTTAAATTATCAATTTTAATTTATTTTTGTATTTAAATTTTTAATTTTTTAAAATTATATCTAACGTTTAGTTTTTATTCCATTTTAGTACATGACGTTAAAAACTTACGTGATTGCATTTTTTATGAGTAAATTACATCATTCATTAATCAACTATCTTCTCACTCATATTTAGGTACTAAAGTTTAAAAAATTTCAATTTAACTACTCAACTTTCAAATTGTTCTAATTTTAATCATTCTAATTTATTTTTATTAATAATTTTTTGTGACATGACATTTTTAGTTATTATTTTATTAATTTATAATTAATTTTTTTTTAAAGTTAGAGTGATTAAATTAGAAGCAATTTGAAAGTCAATTAATTAAATTAAAAAAATTTAGTGGTCATAATGAGTGAGAAGATAGTTGAGTGATGAATAATGCAATTTACCCATAAAATGTGCCATGTACAAATCACTCGTTTAATTTTTAACGGCAAGGTTCTAAAACAAAACAAAAACTAAATATTAGGTATGATTTTAAAAAAAATTAAAAGTTTAAATACTAAAACGGACAAAAATTGATAGTTTAAATATTACGCTCGTAATTTACCCTTTTTAGTATTTCTTACTTTCAATGATAAATCTCTTACCATTTACTATTATATATCTAAAATACTATTAAAAATAAAACTAATCATTATAAGTCACATATTAAATATAATTTAGATCATGGTAATTTTAATAAATTTTAATTCTCTCTTAATATTATTGATTAATTGTTGAATGATAAAAGTATTACAATTAATTTTTTATTGTGAGAGATTAAAATGAAATAAAAATATAATGTTACGATGCTTTTGAGAAAAAAAACTATTGATTAAATAAAACAAAGCTACAAAAATAATTTGATAACAAAAATTTCACATAAAATATTTTTCAAAAAACATTTTCCTTATTTTTTCAGTGTTTGATTGAAAAAACTGGTTGATCAATGTAAAATATTTTCCTAGTCAACATAATTTCCTTTGCATTTTTTTGGAAAATGACTTACAATCTGATTTTCCGTAAGTTTTTTTTTGAATTTTCACTTCAAAAAATAAATACTCAAAATAATTTTATTTTATGTATTTAATATTTGTCGTTGTCGTCTTTCGTTTGGGCCCGGAATTGGGATTCGACCATGCCCTATTTTCTTCTCGGGTTGCAGCTTCACAGACCCTTCACATTTGAGATTGTCATGTTTGAAAATGTTTTTCTCATTTCTCTTATTTTAGGAGGAAAAAATATGACAATATAAGAATTCTGTAAAACATTTCCCCTTAATTTAGGCTCGTAATCGAATCAAATCATAAACAAGAGTTCACGGAAAATCAAAGGAATCAATAGCTCTTTAATGCTTTCAGATTTATAGCTCTTTAATGCTTTCAGAGTTATAGCTCTTTAACAAATGTCCAAGTTGATGTGTTGGTTTCAGGTTGGCTTCCTATTTTCTAAGATTTTGGCCAACAAAATGTCATTTCTTTTTTTTAACATCGCAACATGCCCATCTTTTTTCAGCTTGGCATTTTAATCAGATGCAGACAAAAGGACGCAACTAGCATAATCAATTACTAGACTTTCTATTTCGGTTCTCTGAAATCTTCCATTTGTTCAAGCTTTGTAGACTCCTCTAACAAAGGCAGTGCAAAAATATCGGTCCTAAAATGAAATTTCTGAGTGCTCATGTGAAATTGACTATAACAGGTGTTCCTTAACTCCCTTAGTCCATCTTTACCGAAACTCCTTATTTAGATAAATTTTATTTAATTTTTCATTGTCTGGCTAGCCGATTACATAAAGCCGGGACATTTAACCAATTGCTCTAGAGGGACAACTCAATATTATAATCACCTTTATCAGGCTAGCTGAATCTTATCCATAAAGTCGAGGCATCTAACCAATTACTTTAGAGGGACAACTCAAGCTTTATTGTATATTAAATTCACCTTTATCAGGCTAGCTGAATCTTATCCATAAATCTGAGGCGTTTAACCAATTGTTTTATAGGGACAGCTCAAGCTTTATTGTATATATAATATTATAATCTAGGTATACATATCCAATTTCTTAAGTTTATTAAGAAGAACATGCTATAGTCTTGGTGTTTGTTGAAGGTAAAGGAATCCCATTTTTAAAGTTCAATTTCCAAGCAACTGACCTAAACTAGATTCACCTACTCGACTATCTTATCTGTAAAGATTATAATCATCATTGAACGTCCTCAATAAAAGTACAATAATGTCATACACAAGAAAAGCCTCATGTTGTTTGCTCCTATGCATACCTAATACCAAGCTTTTTGTTCATTCCCTTATGAAAGGAGAAGGCTATATCGGTCCCTACAAGATAAGGATAGGGTGTTCGAGTGTATCTTCTGGGGTAAAATCAAGAGTCATTATTTTACCAATTTTAATCATGTCTCTTTGTCAAAGATCAATAACTCTGATCATTTATAAAGTTTCTTAACTCATTTGATATTCAAATAATTTAAAGTTGTAAATTTGATTCAATGCTCAGCATAAATTCATTGACATATCCTTATAAAATGAAATATGAGAAAGTTCAAAAGCAAGTTACAAAAAGAAATATGAGAAAGTAAAAAAAACAAAGTTCAAACAGGATATTGCAAAATAGAATAAAGTCTCATTAGGATGCCCTATTAGTTAGATTAGGGCCTTCATCTGCACTTGCTCCCCATTTCTCAATTGTTTTACTTGTCATGGCTTCTTTTGAAATGCCCTCAGATGCACAAATTTATGCTTCGGGAGTGCCTTTGCGTTTATCGTAAAATTCAAGCTCTTTTTTGTCCATCAGAAACTGGATCAAGGCTCTAAATTTGGAACATTCTTATACATCATATCCATCTTCATTGTGATAACAACAATGACTACCACCTTTGGAATCTGATGTGCTAGGATGTGGTGCAAGAAACCCCGTATTTATCATTTGCCTCTATACCCAAGCAAGATGTGACTTTACTTCGGAGACTCTGGTTTTGGCCATTTTACTCTTCTCCTTGGTGATTGCATTTTTCTCACCCTCTTGATGATTAGATGGAGGGTTCTGTGCGACGTTGGGTGATTCTGTAATGTTGAAATGAATCCAGCTCCTGTTACGCATTCTTTGGATAACCCTCTTAAAGGCGAGACAGTTTTCAATAGCATGCCCCGGAACACCGCCAAGATATTCACAGTGTGCATTTTCGTCATACCACCTGGGGTATGGGGGCTTTAGAGGTTTATGTGGAAATGGTGAAACCACATGTGCGTCAAACAACTGTTGGTAAAGCTCCTTATATGTCATGGGAATGGGATCGAAATACTCATTTTCTTTTTCTCTCATTGGTTCTCTTAAATCTTGCCTAGAAGTACCTGACGATACAATTGAAATTGGTTTTGATTTGGAGGTTGTAACGCCTTTGCTAGCGTTGAAAATGTTGATGATCTCTCCCTCTTTCTTCTTCAGGGGAGGTTTTCTACTCGACCTACCTCCTTTTTTAATGGTCGTTTTTACCATATTTATTTTAAATTCCTCACTAAATTTTGGAATGTGTTGATAATTTGAACTATTTTTAAGGTTGGTTACAAAGGCATGTGTTTTCGTGAGAGATGAATCCCCTTGACGTCCTGGTAAGATTCCAAGTGAAATTACCAACTGTGGAGTAAGTGGTATAGCTACCCCCTCGGATGCCCCTGCCCTAGGGGTTTTCATGCGATTCAGGCAACCTTGAAACAATCTGGTCAACCAATAAGTCTTGGTTCCTAGTGATGGAATACAAGGTATTTTGTTGATTTTGAGTTATTTTTTCTTTTAGTTCTTTCTGTAACCTTAGCATGTTTTCTTCAAGTTGAGCAATCTTAGCTTCCATTTTCTTTCGATTAGAATGAGTGTTATGGGGATGAGGTATGTCTAACGCTTGAGGTGGAATATCCAGTGTTTGTTCCTTTTTTGTGAGACATCTCTTGTTAGTTAATGTGAATGAAATAACAAAATGTGAAATATGCAAGAATGCATGATGCATGAAATGTTCGAGGCATTGATCCAAAAACACGTCTGTTATTATAAATAATTCTTATTGGGACAAAAGTGTTATTTCTTTATAGACAAAAGATATTTTAAAGGTATATTCTTCTAGACCCTGAACAACTTCTGATAGGTTAATTCGTCTTCCGCCTTCTTCTGTCACCGGTTGAATTCCCTGTCGAACTGTTCTGGCCTTTTTGAGTTGTTTTTTGTACTTGTCCCAAGAAATCTTGAATTGTTGTATCTCTGGTTTTCAATCTCTGCTGAGTCTTTTCCTTAACGAAAACACCGTTGGAGCCCTCCATCAATAGGAACTATCCGAAGTTTATCTATTTGTTTCTTGAATTCTTCAACAATGGCCTCTAGTTTTAGCTATCCTTTGTCTTATTGTTCTTGTTGTCTTTAAAAGGGCTCCCCAGGTCAGTAACTTTTTTCTCGTCTTGCACCTGCAACTTATTCTAGCTCAAAAAGTTGACTTTTGGTGTGCTCAGTGTAAATCCCAGTCCATTCTGAGTCCTTTACAATGCAGGAGAGTGACATATTCTTCGATTATGGGTACCACATCTTCTTGGTTGAATTGTCTTCCATATTGTCTCTCTGACCATAGCCGAACCTCTGTGTTTTTCATATCTTGTATTACAAACTCTTTGTCCATTAATGCAAATTATTTAAGTTTAACGAACACGTTTTAGTGGATCAACACCTCTTTTGAATGATGCAAATGATGAAAATGAAATGAAAGAGAACAAAAATCAAAAGAGTTAGTGAGGTAAGAATAAGAATCAAAAAAATGATGGAAATAAAAAGTCCTACCCCACATGCTTATTATTACCACCTGGACATGATCTATATCCCTCAAGCTAATTTTAAACCAGTCCTAACCGCATAAATTTCTAGTTCACATGCTTTGAAAAGAAAATAAAGCATGAAATAATCTCAAAGTATCATAGGGTTTGAAATGAGGTTTTGGGGTGGGTTCTAATTCCCTGTATTATCTCAGTTTAGGTTCTAAAGAAGGTACCCGAGTTCTCATTGCTAGTGCCCCATTGGGCTTATCAGACCCTTAGTCATAAGCTCATTACAAGATCATGTAGACTAAGTTAAATTCGAGATGATACATTCCCTTATGTCTGCATGGTGAATAAATTCACACGAAGACATAAAATATATGAATCCCGAAGGTTACTTGCTAGGCCCATACGGAGAATAAATTCCCACGAAGGCGTCGCTTTCACCTCCACTTAAAAGGGTTCGGAGCTCGGGTATAGAGCCTGAGATGAAAACATTTTCAAAAATCTGAAATCATTGAAAAACGTCAGTACAATTATTTATTTGAAAACAAATCAAAGATAAACAATGAGAATCAAATAAACAATAAAATTTAAACTTGTAATTTTCTCTTAAAAAGACAACCGAAAATTAATTTCGGTCGTACTCATTTACCTATCCACAGCAGAGTCGCCAAGCTATCATTGTCATCTTTCGGTTGGGCCCGGAATTGGGCTTCGACTTGAAATAGTGGGTTAGAGTAGCCACCGATCATTTTAAAGAAATATTTAGGATGATCAGACACCATTTTACCTGATCTACGTTTTACCATAAATGTGCAGGGTTCGGGAGTCGGTTACAGTTCATGAAGGATTATCACTCTTGTACTATCCTTTCGATACCAATTAATTTTCCGGTTTTCTTAATTGCGAAAATTTAAATTTAAATTGAAATTTAAAAATTCAATTCGAACAATTACCTTCGATTGATTAAAACTACTACTGAAAAAAGTCAAAAATACGTTAAATAGTAAAATAAAATATTGAATTAAATCACAAAAAATAATAATAAAAATGTAAAAAATAAAGAAAATAAATGAATAAATAAATGTTAAATTTAAAAAAAGAACAAAAAAATGAAAAAACGTTGAATTTTGGGAAATAAATAAATACAGAATAAAAAAGAAAAGGTATATAAACTGAAAGGACTAAAATAACAAGAACATACACTTAAAGGATTAAAATAGCCCCGATTATACGGGTGGCTCGTCTCGAGGCCAAGAACATGGATCCTGTCTTGGTTTCACCGAAAAATGTCCACAAATCGAACGAAAACCGTTCGACTTTCCCTCCCCCGATCTCCTCATCCGACCGTTGGATCAACTTGGTCTCGGGATATATTGTTCCCATCACCAACGGACGACTCCTCACCGTTTGGATCATCGGGATTGGCCTCCGATCATCATCCTCGTTCATCGACCGAATGTGTATATTTCCTTCTCTCTCCCATTTTATTTTCCTTCCCTGTTTCGAAATGTTTCCTCTCGTATTTCTTTCTCGTGTTCTTGTGTTGTTACATGCGCATATAAATAGCCTAGGAAATCCTATTTTTAGAGACTCCTAATATTGTTTATTTGTTGGTTGTTCTATGATGCCGTGAAAATCGGTCGTGGGAGGCTTGAGGCTTGGAGAGTCTGTGGATGCGCTTGAGGAAGCAGAATGGAAAGTTAGGGTTTTGAAAACCTTAACTAATCGGTTCGGGTCGGACTTCGGTGAGCCCGGGTCTTGGGTTGGTTCGGTTCACTTGTTTAATGTGTATTGTTGGGCTACCATTTACACTTTTGTTTGGGCTGAACAAAAATTAGTATCCACAATATTAATATAATATTTTAATATAATTTTAATCAATATATTACTTATTAAAATATTTAAAATATATTTATTAATATTTCTATTAATACAATATTTTATTTGTTAATATTATAATCATATACTTAATTATATTATAATAATATAAGATATTATTTTTTATTTTAATGATATATAATAAATTATTAATAAATTTTATATAAATAATATTATTAAATTATTAATAATGCGTAATATTATTTATTTATTTAATATTAATGTAATAATATAATAATATTTTAATAAAAATATTTAAAATATATTAATTAATTATTTTGAAAATACAATATAATACTCTTACTTTAATAAATAGTTAATATACTTTAAAAAATATATATTTTTTAAAGAAAAGAAGCCTCATCAAAAACCCCTTCTAAGACCTATAAGGGGAAAAGAGTGCCTTAGGACCTTATATTACTAGAAGAAGAATCATTGGATACAACAATCGTAATAATCTCGGGATAAACTGAGTCAAAATACAAGGCATTTTCAGAACGGAAAGCCTACTTAGTCGAAGTATGTTCCACAATATTACAAACTCTAGGAACAAAAAACATTTTGTAATGTAAATTAGCATCCAAAATCCTACGAGCTTCCCAAAGATGATAACCCAACATGAAAAAGTCTTCAGGTCGAGACATCTTGGTGACTACAAATGTTGAGTCTGATTCAAAGGTTACATGCGTCCACCTATTCTCACTTGCCAAAGAAAGTGTTGCATTCAGAACATGAATCTCTGAAAGCCCAGTTTCGATATATCTTGGTGACAATATAGCCATACTGCCAATTACCTAGCCATAGAACCTTGGACAATAACCCCCATATCTGATATACGCCTAATAGGCTCAAAAACCATCAAGAATGATCTTCACATAGCTTGGAGGGGGAGATTTCCACTTCGTAGGATCAATACATGAAGCTTATCCTGGAGAAGATCGCAAAGTCTTCCCTATCGCTGGAAGGAGGCAACATTGATTGTCAATATATATGGGGGTTGAATCTTGTTATCATACACCTTGGAATTCCTCTCATTCTAGAGGTTCCAAAGTAATACAAGAAAGTAAGCAAGGCCAACTTGGTCCAAGTTAGTAATCACCAAGTTTAACAAATGCAATGAAGAAATAACCTGACTAGACAAGATACCCTAACATGATTTCTACCCACATGCTTTGTTATTCACAAAAATTCCTAATCGCATGACATCTAATTCACATGTTTTTTTTAAATAAACCTAACTGCATGATATCTAATTCTCAATCATTTATTTATAATGTCAAAATATCCAAGACTCTTAAAAACTTTTCCTTGTATACTCTCCTCATAGGATTTCTAAAGTCTGGTAAGGCTATAATTAAGTCATGTGTTCACTATATGTTGGGTTCTTTTCTAAGGAAAAAGGTACTCGAATTGTTCTTGCTAATGCCCCTTTGGGCTGCCAGACCCTAAATCCTGGCCCATCACAGACTTATATGGATTCTTCCCTATTTCCACACGGAGGCGATTACCATCACGAGGATTATAAGGTGTGTGCCCCAGAAGTGACCAGCTATCTCATGCGAATGTGAAAACCACACGAGGGAATAGCTTCTCACTCCCACTTAAATGAGACAGAGTGGGGTTTTCATTCAATGACATGCAAATGTGAGTTATACAGTGTGTGATGAAAAACAAAAAATATAATAAAAGCAAGCAACATACAATTGAGTTCTCAAATCCATTATAAATATTTAATCTGAAATCATTAACAAAAAAGTTAGACCAACTATTTAGTGGTTAATCAAAACATAAAATGAATTAAAACACCTAAGGGATCTCAAATTAAATTAGGGCAAATTTACAATTTTTATTACAAAGACAATTAATTAATTAATTAATGGTTTGACTCTCGAACATCCCCAACGGGGTCGTCAAGCTATCGAAATGTTCCTTTTAAAATCTTGTTGATTAAAAATTGGGACATCAGGTCAATCTTGGAAATGACACTACTCATAAGCATTGAAGATATCTGGTCACCTTCGAGTGATGACACTGTTCCTTTTCTTTGAGGACGTCGGGTCAATCTGGAGATAATTTGGTGTTGAGACTGTTCCTTCTCTCTGAGGAAATCGGGTCAATATGAAGATAATTTGGTGTTAACATTGTTTCTTCTCTCTAAGAAAATCGGGTCAATCTAGAGAATTTGAAGATAGTATTGTTTCTTCGCGTTGAGGAAGCCTGATTATCTGAGGATGACACCGCTCCTTTGCATTGAGGAGATCTGGTTGGTGTACAACATTGTTTCTTTGCATTGAGCATGTCTAGACGTATTTGGATAATTTGGAGACAACACGATTCCTTCGTATTGAGGAAGCCTGATTGTCTGAGGATGACACTGCTCCTTCACGTTGAGGAGATCTGGTTGGTGGATGACATTGTTCCTTTGTGTTGAGGACGTCCAGCCGTTTTGGAGATAATATTGTTTCTTTGCGTTGAGGAAGTCTGGTTATCTGGATGACACTGCTCCTTCGCGTTGAGGAGATCTAGTCGTCACCATTCCTTTCTTTCCTGAAAGATCTATAAAAATGATGTATTTAAGAATGCCTATTTTGGATGTTTTTATAGATGTCAAGATAAAGTTTATTTCATGAGTTTGATTTGATTTTTATTTTAATAAAATAACTTTTTGAATTTGTCCTCATGAGGGGAGAAAATGATCTCGAGAAAGGAAAATTAGAAGATGTCCTCGTGACAGGAGAAAAATGGCCTTTAAGAAAAATGAAGTAAGTATTTTAGGGAAAAACAGTCTTAAGAAAGACTAGATTGATGTTCTTAGATGAACAATTTTGAGAAATACGAAATTAATTTCTCAAAAGAGATTATAAAGGCATCCTTAAGAGAGGGGAAAAACTTTTTTATTGCATGCGATGACGAATGTATGATGCAAAGGTGCAAATTCATGTGACGTGTATGTTTATGTTGATGCATGTTTTCTTGATCTGTGATGTGAATGGTTGTATGAGCAATCTTTATTCTATCCCTAATTCAGTTGTCTTCACTCTTTGTTTGCACAAGCGTGCATCCTTGCAATTCTTGACTCGGGTCAATTTATTCTTGCCTCAGCAAATTTTTGCCCCTAATAAATTTGGCTTCCCCTGTCTGAACCTGTGTAGAAATCCAATAGAGCTTTCATCCTTATTTTGAAAAGAGAATTCATCATTTCAAGCTTTAGAGACTGTGTATGTTCTGCTACCTTATGACGGAAAATCAATAGCCACCGTCTAGAGATAGCGACTGTAGTAATCAATGAGACATTCACGTCCCTGATAAACCCTACGATACATCCATGCCAAGGATGGTAGTTGGAGCCATAGAGGCAATCAAAATTAAAATTGAAGGTGTTTGCTCCATTGCTAACATCGAATTCATTACACCATACAACCATGCCAAGCTCTATAGGGTTCTTAACTCTTCAATTAACCAAAAAATCACAATTTTGTCAGGTAAAAGACAAAGAAAGAACTATGGAGCTCCAAGAAGTTCATGTTGGGTTTCCTTGATCATTTCTTCAAATTCTTACAATAGGATAGTAGTGTTTGCTCTGATTGGGATTTTGACTCACCTTGAATAGAGGGTCCATCTGAATTGAATCCCGAATGAGATTATTTGTATCACATCATGTTGACAAGTTAACGATAACTCATTGTTTAATTGGCTCCACTAGTTTCTTGCTGTTAAAATTTCGTTACCCATTGTATTCAAGAACAAATGTATAAAGGTATAAGGACAAGATCTCTCAAGATGAATTGTTCCATCATACCTAAAATAATTAACATGTCTACATGGATCTTTGTTTTTAAACGTACCTTCTAAGAAATTATGGCTTTGATTAAACAAATCTTATTTATGGGATATTTATGTTTTTGAGGTTATCATGTTCTGGATCTCGTTCTTTTGGCATTATTTTCTATGGTATTTTACATTAATTCTAGGCTTGGGTTTGAATCATTTGCAAGATCGTATGTCATTAGTACCATGATGTGTGTGATTATAGGTTCAAAATTTGCATATCATGGATTAATCTTCTATATAATAATAATATTGTTCTCCTGTGAAATTATGTTGACTCTATCATATATTCTTGTGTTTCCCATTTGGATTTTTATCCTTGTTCTCTATGCTTTTGTGAGAAATTCTCTGGTTATTGTCGCCATATCCATAGTGTTTCGATGCAAGATTATCGTTACTGGTATTGTGTCAGACCTATTTTTCGATTAGTTGTTACAAGATTGTTCGAATCTAAATGGATGTTGTGTGTTTCTATGCCCGTAGATTACTCTGCTGGCAACCCAAAGTTTTTTGTGAGTCTATATGGTGGCGTATAGGTTTCAAACCCTATGATGCGGTGAAGCTGTGTAGTTTTGAGATTCTAGGAAGCAATTTATTTATGTTTCATTGTAGCACCCTAATCCTATCCAACCGAAAATCTAGAGGATTATAATATTACACAGAACCACTTAAGTGGCTAACCATTTTTTCTTTTGAAATCATTCAGACGCACACACACACACATATATATACAAAATATGGGGAGCTCCAAAATACATAAGTTAAAAATAGAGTTTACGACTTGCTATTACACAAGGGTCTATGACAGTACATGCCCATTATCATGCTCTATATGTACTCTAATAAGAGTTCAAGTCTAGAAATCCTTAAATTCAGTGACAAGCTCCTCAAATTTGCACCTAAGGACCTATACAGGAAAACACATTCCATACAGTGAGCGCACAAGCTCATTTCCACACAAATAACCATATTATACTACATGCATTCGACATATGAGCATACGACCAGTATAGTCATGAACATTTGAATATATTCATCTACACAATAATAAAAGTAAGTATCATGGTGTAGCTTGGGGTCACTTAGCATCACGAAACTAACACCCCTATTTGCTTATTATAAGAACCATATGCAAGATCTGGGTCACACAACATAAGCATCAGCATCTCCTGATTACCTCGGGCTAGGTTCGATCACACAGCATTGGTACCTTGTCGAGCTAGTCCACTCCTCTAGAGAACTTAGCACGTGTTCAAGTCACACAAAATCGACACAATGTCCAACTAGCATTTAAGTTCTAAAGCATTAAATTGGATATACTTGGATAATCCTTATTATACCAAACAATCATTATACAAAGTGACTCGGGTGTCCTTGTCATTTCCTGAGTATCAAACAAGGACATAAGGCATATGGAATGTTACATAATTAAGATATTCTGTTATTGTACAATTATTAAGGTTCTCACTTATAAGTTTATTAGAGAAGTCCCAATGACTCTTAATTTCCTTTTCAAGCTCTTAAAATTAAATTGGGTTTATTAGTATCGATACTGACCCTTGAGCACCAATACCCACCATTAGTATCAATACCAAAAATGGCTACAAAAATCTAAGAGGACTGGGTAATATCAGTACTTATAGCTAGAGTATCGATAGTCTTTTATTGTGGTATCGATATTATCCGAGTATCAATGCCAAATTTTGCTTTGATGTTTTGAAAATTATCATAGTATTGATACCCTTACAGAGACTATTGATACTCTATCCTCAGTATCGATACCCCATGAGTATTGATATAAAAATTGGCTACTAAAATCTAAATTACTATGCTAGTATCGATACTATGTCCTGAATATCGATACTCATTGAACGGTATTGATACCACATGAACGAGTATTGATATTTCCATCCCAAAACACCCTTTGTTTTAGGCTACACGAAGAACATTATTAATATTGTTAATCTAGTATCGATACTTGAGCCTAGAAAACTCAGTTTTTACTCGTGTATAACCTCTCAAATCACTCCTAAGGCATCCCCAAGACACCCTAATAGTTTTTAAGCCTTATGCAGAGTTAAAGGGTCATGAAAGGTTATTAATTTATGCATTAACAACACAAAAACCCCATCTACATGTTATGAACTCAAATGCAGCCCAAATGCCTCATGCACTCATACAAGTATCAATACTACACATGTTGATATACCTTTCAGTCGATTGAGGACCCACGGTTTGACAACTTCCAACTTAGATTCTTGAATAAAGACGACTCTAACTTTACTACCCAAGATACACTTACTGACAACACGGACCTTCTCCGCGCTCTTGAACCCTCTCACGTTCCAAGAAAATAGCGACAGATTCATAAAGCAAATTTATAAAAACACTCGCGAAAGATACCCATAGGTAACGTACTTGAACGATCAATTCTTCTCCCCTTACTCGAGCTCCCTAAGTCTTTCCAGAACATCTGATTTTGGGGCATTAAATGTTATCCCCACCTTCCTTCCCACTTTATAAGCTGCCGAAGCTTCATCTTGAGGGAATGAAACGCCATGCATTGACCAGAAACGAAATCAGGAGAACTGGCCATGCTCTTTCCATGTTTGCTCGCACTCCCGTCTGTTCGTGGCTTCTTCCTCTTAGCATTGGTCTTCTTTTTCCCTTTAAAATTTTTGCTACCAAGAGCCTGATTTTCGTTTAGCACAGCCTGATTACCATACTCGAGGTTCCCAATCATGAATATTCTCTTGATCGAGACACCATGCACGTTGAGATTTGGGCTAAACTCCGAAAACGGGTTCTGTTGACAAAATAACATAATTAATTGGGATATCGAGTAATCCCAGAGTGCTTGGGCTCGCTTGATTCAAATCCTCTTGCCCCCACGGGCATTTGAAATGGACCCGCCCACCACTGCCTCTTCAAACAAAGATAACCCAACACAAAATGTAATAGGGACCTCCAGCAAACCCTAGAGGGATGATTCATCAAATGCCACGTGATTATTATTTATGTTGGGAACCGCCTGGATTTCACATTGGCTACTTGGAACGGTTTGGCTGAGATTTTCAGAGTATGCCAGATTTCCTTCATTAATTGCTCAATCATTACTAAACCCCCACCGATCTGGAATATTATTTGGCACTTCATCATTATCGAAAAAACACTCCTCTAAGATTCAAAGCACGCCCGACCCATCAGTATGAAAAGTCGAGTTTTACTATTTGCGCGCTTTTTCTCCCGGTGAACGCCCCAGTTCGATTCTTCATCTCCTAGAAGGACCAAAGATAACTCTTCAACTCCAACTCCAACATTAATTGTCAATTTTTTATTAGTATAAATATTAAATTGATTTATTTAATAATATAGAGTTTGACATATATTTTCACCCTTAGTAATCCATTGAAAGAACTACTCTATTTGATGAAAATGATTTGTGTATGGTATATATTATCATGTCAAAGGCATGATGGATTTTTATTTCTTTGCATACGATGATGAATCCAGCACGTGCCAAGTTAAGAGTTATTGTCATAGTCTATATTATATGAATATGGAGGGAGTTTAGAGAGAAGTTTAATTTTGCACATGTTTAAATCCGAGGGTCCCACTTACCAACACTCCCCCCTCGTACACTGAAAATTGTTCGATTCTTTGAGTTTTAAAGTTCCTTAACACACCAAACTATCCACGTCGGGAAACGAACCGTTCAGGCGTTCTTAACATTTTTGTTGGGCCCCACCCATCTACTCGTTTTAATATTTGCGCGCCTTTTCAGTGTTGAATTCCTTCAACATGCGAATAATAAGGTCAATCATGCACATGATTAAATAGCTTTCAAGTTGGTACCAATATATATATTATCCACAATAAGTTTGTCTATTAAGATGGTAATTTAAATTTTTAAGATAATATTTCAAGTGTAAATCATAATATTATGAATAGAATTAAGTTGAAAAAGATAAATTCAACTATAAATTTATGTAATATTTGATATGAATTAATCAATTACTAAGTTGAATATCATAATTTTTTAACTCAAAAGACTGAATGTAACTATTATTAAACGACAGTTTACGACCAAGACAGCTGCCAAAATTATAATGTTGAAGTTTAGAGTTAGTGTTTAGGGTATAGTATCATTCAAACATGTCAAATAGCATCAAATAAAAATATTTTGTGGCGTCCAAAGCTTACACAATATATGCATCAAAGTATATTTATATTAATATTCGAATATATGATATCTTAATCTATTTTGTTTCTCATGATACATGTAAATTTTTAATCAAATCAAATATAAAAAAGTAAATTAGTCAATTTGA
Organism: Hibiscus syriacus; assembly: GCF_006381635.1. Classification (NCBI taxonomy): domain Eukaryota; kingdom Viridiplantae; phylum Streptophyta; class Magnoliopsida; order Malvales; family Malvaceae; genus Hibiscus; species Hibiscus syriacus. Next base: position 262,005 of record NW_024061777.1, read on the forward strand.
TTTTAAATGTAGACAACAATATTTGGATAATTTCGGTACAACATAAATAAACAATAATAACCTAACTCTTACAAAAGAGTTTCACAATACCTTATTATAGCGACGAATCTACAATATAAATTCATGCACAGAAGAAGTACGTAGTATGCAGACAACGAGAAGTTACATATTAATTTTACACTAATATTTTATCAGCCTAAAAGGATATTTCATCGATCATCTTCTTCGTGGAAACTCGAATCTTTGGTTTGGTCCAAAAAAATAACGAAGAAGAGACGGATGCTGGAATTTCTAACTTCTGAAAAAGACAGCAGGATCTGTCAAAAAAAGACAGCAGATTTAAGTTGCTAGAAGCATTAATGAAAACAAGGAGAAAAAAATGAAGTTTCAGGCTTCTCTTACATTACAGTAGATTCAAACATAGTTCAAGACCTATTAGGGTTTCTGGTAGTGGTAGCAGAATCCCAGGAATTGTTGTTGCCATCCACATCGAAATCCGTCATCTTCATCCATTGTTGAATCTCATCTTCGCCTATTCTATCCCAAAACTCAGTCCCCATGCTCGCATTTATCTGATCGGACAAAACTATACTTGTTGCTGCGGTGGTCGCCGCGGCGGCGGATGGTGTTGTTGCATTCTCAATGCTGGTGCTGTCGGGGAATGGGAAGTTAAGTTTAGCTCTGGGTCCACGGAAATCGATGGCGGCTTTATCGTAAGCACGGGCAGCTTCCTCCTCTGTATTGAAGGTTCCGAGCCAGACCCGGACGGCGCGACGCGGGTCTCGTATCTCTGCAGCCCATTTTCCCCACGGCCTTTGTCGAACTCCCCTGTAGTTTTTCTTCACTCTTTTAGTTCTAGTCGTAGAAGACGTGGCTGCTCCGCCCTTTTTGTCTTCCTGCTGAATTGGCGGGAAAAGGTTGCAGCCTAAACAGTCGTCAAATTTGCACACTTGGCACTTATCCATAACTTCACTCTGTAAAATTTTCACTTGTGAGATGAAATTACAAATTTTGCCTTAATTATTTAATTTTAATTTGAGGGGAAGACAGTTTTGCAAAGTGGTCCGTTAGCATTCATATTGACAGCGAAGACACGGCTAGAAGTTTTGGGAAATCCTAAGAGACAAAAACCAACCGTCAAAACCCGAAAACGACCGGACATGGTCACAACACAGCCCTTTTGACAACAATTTTCAAGACTACTTTCAAGTTCAACCATCCAACAACAGTGGGTCCACTCGGATATATTTTGATTTTTAATTTCATCATAGTATAAATTTTATTCAGATATATTTTGGTTTTTTTAAGTATAATTATTCGAACTTATTTTTGTGAACTTTTTCAAAACGCTGCGTTTTTCTTTACTTAACATGCGAATTAAAATACTAATTCAATTTCAGATGAAATTTGATACGGCACAAATTAAAATTAAACCCTCGAGCTCTCTTACGTTTTTTTAACCTTCAAATGTATCTTCACAAACTACAATCAAATTGTACTATTACTAAACCAAATAATAATTTATTAACATTTATATTTTTTTATATCTTTTTATTATTTCTGGTCGGAAAATACAAGTTTTGGTATTTTGCTAACTGGTCCATTTTAACATTTAAATTTGACATAGAATACAGGAAATTTGGACATAATCACCTCTAAGAGTCGAGATTCAAGACCCTAAAGCGACAAGACTAATTACACAAGAAGGTCCCCCACATCATATTTCTTTTCACTTTGATCCCTTTGACAAATTCAAGTTCAACGGCAACTAAAAAAAGGTAAAATAAGTTACAGAAAGGTTTTAGTAATTAAAGCTTTGATTATCACATGGGTCAGATAGTGGTGGAACCTATTTTTCTCCTTAAAAGTTTGGAGCTTTGACATGTAATTGTATTTGGTATTTATTTGTAAATCCCAATAATGTTAGAAATGTGTGTGAATGAGGACGAAAATAGTTTAAATCAAAAGATATTTTAGTAATATAAATGTGATTACAAGATATTATTTTTCAGAATCTTTCTTAGTTATTAACAATGTGTAAATATTATGCAAACGCAACTATTTGAATTCGAAATCTCTAAAGAAAATAACACTTTCTTATACCCTAGATTAGACAGGAAAATGCATAAATTATCTTGATGTGAAAAAAAAGAGAATTTCATTAACCATGAATGGTTCATTTTTTTTTTAAATTTAGATGGAGATTCATTGATGGTATTCTTATATCTCATAAGAAGGAAACTAAAAAGATGATGGTTGTGCATTAATAGTTAAGGGCACTTATTCCACATTGGGAAGAAAAATACCTTAATTTTAGTTTGATATAATAGTTATTTTAACATTGATTTTTTAGCACGATTTTGGACTGCTTTGTGACTAGGTTCAGCCAGTTATTAACAGAGGAATCACAAAATTAATTACGTGATTAAATTTTAAAATAAATCAATGTTTATGACTGATCATTTTTTTACAATTTTACCCATTCTTTTAGCCCATAAATATATATGTTTTCTCTCATTTTCTATCATCCAACGATATAAAAGTATTTCTCTCTTTTAAAAATCCTTTCAAAAGTTTATTCATTTTCCGGTGAGAATAACAATTCCATCATTATTCACTCCAATATTCGAGTGTACGTTTATTTGGAGCTACTGTTTTAACCTCGAGGGACGTACACCTACAGCAATAATTACACTTATCGAGGAAAAATCATTTCTAAAGTAGTGGTTTCATACCATGACACAGTTTATTCTTTACCATTTATTTTATTTGTTATTATTATTATCCAGTCAGTGCTAATAATTCCATTTTGTGTATACTTTACCAATAATTTAGAAAAGATTTATTAACTGAAAAATGTCGAACACCATGGCTAAATTTGTTCCTGACCTATCCAAGCTTGATGCTCTTGATGGGATAGATTATCAGAGGTGGTTCCAGAGGATAATAATTTTCTTCGAATAGCATGACATTGACTACGTGCTGATAAAGCTAGTACCCCAGCCCACCTCATTGTCCTTAGATATCGTCTTTAATGCTATCGGAGGTGACTCTACTCCTGCTCCTTCCAGTGAAGCCCTTCATTTTGTAGCTTATGTTGTTGTTCCTTCCCAAGAAACCTTGGAGAAGTACAAAACGGATAACAAGATTGTTCGTGGTTTTCTCTTAAGTAACATGTCGAAAAAACGTTTTTGACATGTTCTTAAGGAAAAAAGTGCTAAGGCGATATGAGACACACTGGAGAAGAAGTACGGAGCCAATGATGCTAGTATAAAGAAGTACGTGGTGGATGAGTGGCTCATGTTCTAAATGTCTGATGATAAGCCAATCATGGATCAAGTCCACGATTAAGAGAAGCTAATTTCTGACATCATAGTCGAAGACATGAAGATGTGTGAAGTCCTATAAGAAAATATCCTCATTGAGAAGTTGCCCAAGTCCTAGTCTGACTACCACGATTCCTCGAAGCACAAGAAGAACATGTTCACAATCGAAGAGCTAGTGGGTCATATGAAGATAAAGGAAGACAACTGAATTAACGATAAGTTGACTTTTTTTAATAATATTTCTTTTAAGGCTAATCTAGTTGAATCTAGGTCTGCCTTAGGGTCTAATTTTAATAATTCTAAAAGACGAGGTAGCCAAAAGCAAAATGTCAAAGGCCATAAAGTTGTCAACTTCAAGAAACCCGTGAAGGATAATACTCCACCAAAGCCCTTCAACTGCTATGTGTATAGAAAAGCCAAACACAAAGCCTACCAATGGCAACAACGATCAGACCACCAGAATGAGAAAAAAACACAACTGAACTTTGCTGAGAATACTGACAATGTCATAGTAGTGATGGTTTCTAAAGTCAACCTGGTGGAGAACAATGCTGAGTGGATCGAAGACACTGGAACTTCTAGGCATTTCTACGCCAAACGAGAACTATTCATCGAGTTTGAGGATATGAAGAATGGTGAAAAATGTACATGGGGAACTCTAGCAACTCTGAAGTGTTAGGTAAATGAAAGGTTTTACTTAAGCTAACTTCTAGCAAAACCTTAGCTTTAAATAATGTTATGTATGTACCTACATGCGTAGAGATCTGTTTAGTGGTGGGTTACTGAATAAGACAGACATTAAACTAGTTTTCGAATTAGATAAACTCATACTTTCCCAACATGGTCATTATGTAGGAAAATGTTATTTCAACAGAGGTTTATTTGTAATCAAAACCTAGTTTAATGAAAGTAATAAAACCATCACTTCTGTTTATATTGCTTAGACTCTTAATATATGGCATGCTAGATTAGGACATGTGAACATTCACTTTTAAAAAAACTCATTAGAATGAATTTACTTCCTAATCTAGATGATAATAACTTTAACAAATGTGAGATTTGCTAGTAGAAGCTAAGCATGTAATATCAAAAACTACGGGTTAGTGACCAAATTTTAAAAGTTCAGAATTTAGTGTCTAAAGTAGAAATTATTAAAAAGTTTAAGGATTTATATGGAATTTTTGGTGTACGATTAAATTGCAAAGAATGATGAATGGAAGGGCAAACTGGTCATTTGACTAAGAAATAAATTAAAAATAGAATAGGATAAGGATATATACACGTGAAGATGTTGGGAAAGGAAAACAAAGTTTTCCAGAGAATTCTCCATCTTTCTTTCTCCTCAGCCGTGAGCTACCATAACAAAGGTGAGTTTTTTGGTCAGTTGATTATTTGTTGATTTTAAGTATGGGTTTTGATCCTTAGGTGATACTTAAGCTTAAGGAAAGCTTAAGTTGTCTTAAAACCAAAAGATGAAGAAGTTATAAAAGATTCAAGAGAAGGGGTTTCTAAATGAATTTCTGAAAAAGAATTAATAAAGGAACTTTGAGATAGAATTTGACTTGTCATCAACTAAATTAAGAAGTATAAAGTGTTAGAATGTAAATTAGGACATGATAGAAAATTTGTAAAATTCTTGATTTCAATATATATGATGAAAATCAGAAGATAAAGATGGTTTATATGGATATAAGTTGATTTGAGTAAGGGTAGTTAAGTTTAATGGCATGATAAGGGCTTAAAATGGAAGGTTTAGAGTAGTATTGTTGAATTTGTGGGTGTAAAAAGGGAATTCTGGGCTATGGGTATCGGTACTGCTTCAACAGGTATCGATACCCTAAGCTTTAAATAGACAAAATTATGCATGAAGTATCGATACCTGGAGAGTGGTATCGATACCTGGGGTACCGATACCATAAGGAGGGTATCGATACCAAAGAATTTCGAATACAATTTGGGTATCGATACCCATGCTTGGTATCAATACCCTAAGCTAGGGAGGTACCGATACCCTATAGGGGTACCGATACCCTATGGGGGTACCGATACTACTCCAAATAGGAAATGAAATTATGCCTTTCTTCTAGCTTAAGAAATTAAAGATCGAATCATAATAATTGGAAATCTGATATATATATATAAATGTATGATTATGTAGATATCGAGCATAAGCAAGTTCCGGAACAATCGAATAATTAGAATCAAGTGAGGCTAAGGTGAGTGCTTAATAGAGTTATAGTTCAATGGAATTAAGACTTGTGATAAGTCTATTCCCTATATTAGTTTCCATAGTATAATAGTTATGAACATGCATACATGATGATTATTATAAATACATGCATAAATTATATATATGTTTATATGATATGATAAATGATATATGATTCATGTGATATGTGATTACAAGAGAAATGACATGAGTACATGAACATATGAAACATAAGAATAATGCCCATGTTATATGATAAGAGAGCTATAGGTATAGTTGGCATGCCAAGAGTCGAGGGTTACATAGGTCCTTCAGGACATATACAGAGGTCATTCGAGACAAATTCATAGGTTTTTCGGGATAAATTTCACATGCCCCTAGTAGGACCCCATACGAGCTGTGGTGATAGCATATGTGCACAACCTCAATGTACTCGCATACCTTAAGTTATCAGCCTATAAAAGGTATCAAAAGAGATTGTATTATTATATGTTATCATGTTATTAGTATTTACACTGAATCATATGTGGCATGATTGAATGATTAGATTACATGTTCATATTTATAGAAAATGCATTATTATTATATTTTATGTCTCACTAAGTCTATGACTTAGGGTGTAAGAGTTTTACACGTAGGTACTGAAAAGCAGGATGATTCGATATAAGTTCAGCAGAACAACATATCTCCACTCAAAGATCAGATCAGAAGTAAATTACACAGTATGTATTGTTATATAATAAATAGGTTGGCATGTAAACAAAGTCGTTAAGTATGTATGCTCTGATCGAGTTTGATAATGTTTTAAACGTATTGATGTAAAAGGTAAATTTTATATTAATGAAAGTTTAATTTTTTACTGTATTTATAAATGTACATGTTTTAATAGTTAATGTGACACCTCAGATTCGTAGTCGGGTCGGTTACGGGTTGGGGGTGTTACAAAGCATGCTAGACCTTCTTTCAAAATGGGTTCTAATAAAATGACTGAATTATTAGAACTTACTCACACTAATATAGCAGACTTTAGAAACTCTGAGAGTATGTGAGGTAAACGTTGTTATATAACCTTTGTAGATGACTTTTCAAGATATGAAAATGTATATCTCCTTATAACTAAAGATGAATCTAAGAACTTCTTTCTTATTTATAAGATAGAAGTTGAAAATTAGTTTGAGAGGAGAATAAAACAGCTTAGGTCTGATAGAGGTGGTGAATATGGATCTAACTTTCTTAAAAGGTGTGTAAAAAGAATGACATTATTCATGAAACCTCTGTCCCCTACTTTCCTTAAAAAATGAGATAGTTGAGAGGAAAAATAAAACCTTAAAGGAAATGATGAACTATCTACTCTTAAGTTATGGATTATCCGATAACATGTGGGTGGAAGCCATCCTGTCAGTAAATCACATTTTAAATCGAGTACCTCATAAGAAATTAGATTGTACCCCATACAAATTTTGGAAAGATTATGCACCTAATTTGCGATGCCTGAAAGTGTGGGGTGTCTAGCAAAAGTTGGATTGTCTGACTTAAAGAAGTTTACCATCGGTCCCAAAACTATTGATACAATGTTTATCGAATATCTTCAAGTAGTGTTGCATATATATTCATGTATATTCATAATTTCTCTATTTGTGAATCTAGGGATGTTGTGTTCTTTGAGGATAACTTTCCCATAAAGAAACCTAGATTAAGTGTTGACACTCAAACAAAAAATCGTGCCTCAACTTTTTCTAATCCTATCAAGGATACTCTTAAGATAGAATTAGAGCCTAGAAGAAGTAAAAGATAAAGGGTAGCCACTATATTTGGTCCAGATTTCCTAATTTCCTTTATTTCTAAACTAAGTGATATAGACATAATTTTTGTTCATATAGCTCAGGCTTTCCTATTAGATAAGGATCCAAACTCATATGATGAAATTTTAAGTTATATTGATTCTAGTTTTTAGAGAACCATAATAAATAAAGAATTAGAGACAATAATGTCTAATCACATGTTGGAGTTGGTAGATTTTCCTAAAGGGTATAGATCAATCAACTCTAAGTGGGTTTTCAGAAAGAAACTTAGACCAGATGGGTCAATCTAGAGATAAAAGGAAAGAATGGTAGTCAAAGGATTTACTCAGAAATTTGGTATAGACTTCTTCGATATATATACTCTCCTATCACGAAAATCTCAATTATCTGTGCCTTGTTTGTGATAGCATCTATTCATAAGTTAAAAGTACATCAGATTGATGTAAAGACTGTATTTTTTAATAGAGATCTAAATGAAGAGATCTACCTAGTTCGGAATGCAAGCTGTTTAAACTTAAAAAGTCAATATATGGCCTTAAGCAAGCTCTAAAGCAGTTATACAAGAAATTTCACAAAACCATTATGAGCTTTGGTTTTATTGTTAATGGAGCAGATGCATGCGTATATTTGAAAATGTTCAAAACTAATTGTGTCATTATAAGTCTGCATGTTGATGATATGATGTTATTCGATACTAACATTGAATGCATTAACAAAACTAAAAATTTACAGTATACTAAATTTGAGATGAAGGACTTATGAGAGGTTGATGTGATCTTAGTGATCTTAGGAGTTAAGGTTACTAAAACTGATAAGGGATTTTCTTTAAATCAAACACACTATATTGAGAAAGTGTTAAAGAAATTTGATAGTTTTGATGTCACTCCTATCAGAACTCCTTATGACTTTAGTATATGACTCCTTAAAAATAAAGGAAGTAACGTTTCCCGACAAGAGTATGCTAAAAACATCGGGAGCCTTATGTTCCTAGTGAACTAGATTTGGCCATAATTGAGTAGATATACACATAATCATAGTGGTGAACACTAGACTGCCATAAGACGATTACTTAAGTATCTCAGAGGTAATATGGATAGGAAACATAATTTTCTTGATTATATTTCAATTTTGGAAGGATACTGTGACACCTACAGGGTTATTGATAATGATGAAGTAATCTCTACGAGTGGGTATATTTTCACCTTAGGTGGCGCAATGATCTCGTGGAAGTTTGCTAAGCAGATTTATATCACTCGTTCTACCATGGAGTTAGAGTTCATTGATCTTGACTTAGGCAGCTAAGAAGATGAGTGGCTTAGAAACTTGTTAGCAAAAATACCCTTGTGGGAAAAATCTACTCATTTGGTGTCTTTGTTGTGTGATTCATAAGCTGCAATATGTGTGGCTCAAAACCAAGATTACAATGGTAAGAAGAAACACATTAACATTAGACATGAATTAGTGAGACATTTGATAAAGAACAAAATAATATCTTTAGAGTATATGAAGATGGAGAGGAACTTAGTTGATCCACTTACTAAAGGGTTAAGTTAGAAAATGGTTCTGAATTCATTGAGGGGGATGGGTCTTAAGCCCATTATTTGAGGAATTCATGGTGGATACCCATTTAGTTACCTAAGTTTAATATGGCCAAACGAAACCATGGAAAGACTCATAGTGTACATTCACTTACCTATCCCTATGACGAATAATGTACATGCACAAGATGAGCTTAATTGCTCTTAACAAATTCATAGCCCAAGATTTGGGTGGTCTTAGTGAGAAAGATTTGATGAATTATCTGATCTTTACCAGAATATCTATTCTTTATAAGTTCACAACCAAGTGTTAGGTGGGTAGTCCTATTCGCGAAGGACTATTTAAACTTATTGCTAGAGAGGTCGAGTTTTCTTGAAACTCTTAATGAATTCAAACCGAAGAGATTGGGTATTCCTAGTGAGAATGACATATTGAATTTACTGATTGATGAGGTTGGGTATTTATTCTTAATGATTTATTAACCCAGAGTTTGGGTAGTTCATTCAAATATGAACTTAAAGAAATTCACCTTACTATTTGTAAGGATGAACTGTTGTAAAAGCTTTTAATTATTTCATAGCCCGACTTTGGGTGGTTTATATTTAGATAAACTTGATGAAATAACCTACGAAAGTGAGAAGAATTATCCACCTTCTATGAAAAATGTTGGGTCATTTTTCTAATACACTTAATAGAATCTTGAGGAAAGATGGCTACTCATATATACTTTCGTATACACTCTTTGTAGACACATTGAGGATTTCGGTGGATGAAGAGGTTAGTTGTGAGTTATGAGTTCAACCTAATCTTAGAAAGTTCAAGATTTGTTCACTTATCTAAGAGGAGAATTGTAACACCCCCAACCCGTATCTGACCCGGATACGAATCCAAGGTGTCACATTGACTTTCCAAATCATTTGCTTTTACAAGATAGCTGAAAATTTAAACTATTATTTGTATAAAAATGATAAAACCCTTAATTCAAAAGTAAATAAAGAAAATTCAAACTCTATATGAAAATAAAAGACTTAATAATTTACATAAATACAATAAAGTTCGTTTACAAAAATGATCAGAGCATATACAATTTAACATTAACATTTAATTACATGCCAACCAACTTTAATACAACATAATACATACTATTAACTATTTTCTGATTAGATCTTCGGAAGAATTATGTTGTCTTGACTCTTAGCTTTAATCTTCTGGCTTCTTTGAACCTACTTGTGAAACACTCACATGCTAAGTCGTTGACTTAGTGAGGCATATAAAAGGCGTAATAAAATCTTAAAACACTGAAACATATTCTAAGCATTTCATAAAATCATATGAAGAAACCATAAAACACAACATATAAAAAAGCATATATGCATACATATACATATCATCATCATCAACATCATTATCATTATCGTTATCATTCAATGTTCATTTATATATTTTCTTTTAATAGCCCATGATACACTCTTGAGAACTTAAAGTATGTGAGTGCATTGAGGTTGTGCATAAATACTATCACCATAACTCATATAAATTTTCACCGAAGTGCCGCGTAGAAATTGCACCGAAGTGCCACATAGAAATGTCCCGAAGAACTACATAGTATTACCCCGAAAGACCACGTAGAAATATCCCGAAGGACCACGTAGAATTGTCCTAAAGGACCGCGTAAAATCCTCGACTCTTGGTATGCCAATTATACCTTTAGCTCTCATATCACATACTTTTGGGTTTTATCATTTATACCAATTCACATAGGTTATCTCATAGACATGTAATCACATAGGTCATTGTCACATAGCTTATACCACATTTTCATATAGTCACATAGGCCAATACCACATAGTTTATATCACCTTTTCATATAATCACATAGGATGAAATATAACACATAGATCATGTAAAGCAATGCATATAACACGTAGACATATGTTTGTATTCATGGACACATAGAAATATATCAACAACATACTAGTATTCATGAACTCATAACATCAAAACATTGGAAATAGACTCATCGCAAGTCTTATTCCCATATAATCACATATTATAGTAATATGCACTCACCTTGGCCTCACTTAGTCAACGAAACACCTAATACTCTTATCCCTCTCTTGATCAATCTTATATCATCGATTCGTCCGGAATTAGCTTTCCTTCGATATCTACAAAATAATACGATTGGTATAATTATCGAAATTCAAATCACTATAATCAATCCTTAATAACATAAGTTAAACGAAGCACTTATTCCCTAATTTCATTCTAATTAGTATCGGTACCCCAGGCATAGTACTGATACTTCCTTACTGTGGTATCGATACTTTACTTCAGTATCGATACCCTTTCTAGATTTTAGAATTTCCTCTTTAAAAATGGTACCGATACCTTTACACTAGTATCGATACCATTGGTATCAATGCTACTCATTTAATATCGATATTATACGACTGATTCGTACAATTTCACATATGGTATCGATACTAATCTTCCAGTATCGATACCCAAACCCAGATATCACCTATTTTTACTTTGAAGTATCGGTATTGTTCTTCCAGTACCGATACCCCTTACCCAGAACCTACTCATTTTAACCTAAAACTTACATAAATTTCCCACTTTACTCTCCTTTTAAGCCTTTAAACTCAACTACATTTATCCCAATCAACTTATAACATTTTAACACATCTTAACATCCAATATCTCACTAGAACGCTTAGAACCTAAAATCATACCAAATAATCATCATATCTCAAATCCATATTTAACACTTTAGATTTCTTATTTTAACTTATGACAAGTCAAATTTCACTTCAAAAATCTATTTATTAACTCTTTCTTATCAATTCACTTAATAACCTTTTATATTCAATCTTTCATAACTTGTAAATCTTTTAGTTTCTACTTCTCTTTAAGCTTCCTTAAGTTTTCTTAACACTCCCAGAATTAAAACCAACTTAAAAATAAAAGGAATAATTAACAAGAAACATACTCACCGTATGTAAGAACTCACGGTGGAAGAAGAATGAAAGGATGAAGAAGGATTCTAGATTTCTCTGTAAATCTTCCTTTCTTTCCACGTGTATTTAATACACCACTAACCAATTTTAAATTCATTAATTGGCAAAAGACCAAAATGCCCCTTCTCATTTTAATCTTTGTTAAACAATCATTCACAAAAATATTCCAAATAAATCCTTGAACTTTTCAACTTATCTAAATTGACCGTAAAATTTTAAAATCTTACACTTTGGTCACTAGCTTGGTTTTTAGGATGTTACAATTCTCCCCTTAAGAAAATTCGTCCTCGAATTTTCATTGCACAAAAAGATGGGGAAATTATCTACACATATCTTCACTTTTTTTCACGTTCCCAAGTTGCTTCTTTCACTTTTAATTCAATTTTCTTTCTCTTCACTCATCAGCTATCTTCAGATTATCTTAATAAAGCTTCACTCTTTCAGTAACTTCTTTGATCCAATCTATCCGCACCAAGTCTCAATCTTTCAAGGAAATTAATCCATTTACTGCATTTCACTTCTTTGATTCTACACCTACTTTTGACCTTTAGAAATTCATATAGATATAATGCCATTCACCATGTAGATAATAGTGTTCTATCAACACAATAACCCCAATCATTACCAACTTAAGATAATGAGTCAGTTAATTTCTTTCATCATTCTCTAATTGCTTATTTATATATCAAACTTATAATTTACCCTCATTATAATCCTTGTCCTATTGGATCCTTTAAACTAAATCATTTAAATTCCTTAACTCTTTATTCTCTCACACAACAAAATCTCCTTGCAACATAGGTCATCTATTTTTCTTCATGCTCCATTACTTTTCTCATATCGGTATAAGAAGCATCATCATATCACTTATATTCTTCTCATAACCTTAATAGTCAACACTACTTGCACAAAACGTTATTCTTTATTATTTCTTGTACTTGCATTTTCTCCGCTTGATTCATTAAAGACTAGATTCAAATACTTATCTGATCTATTTAAAATACTTCATCTACTTCAATTTGCACAATTTATAATGGATCTTCTTATCCAATTCACAAAATTTATTTGTAAACCTACTTTCTTATCAATCAACCATTCTTAACTCCTTATATGTTTTTCGGAATATATTTCTCGTACCTCGAACAAACTCAACACAACTTATTCACCCGAGTATTATGCCCTAAAGGATTAGTCACCATTACATCGTTACTTATTGATGATAACTGGATTTTCAATTCACTAACCCACTTTATTGAAAACATTTTGATGTTTCGATATAACAAATTAAATTAAAAGAATTTTAATTTTGAAAATGATTTTTCTAAGCATATTCGATATATTAAATCGAATATCAAAATATTACTCAAAGTATTTCAAAGTTCATTTTAAATCCTTACTAAAGTGTAAAATTAAGTTTTAATCTTAAAATAATTTCAAAACAATTTTACAAAGTATTTCGAACCGTTTCAAAGCCAAAAATTACAGTTTGTCCAGAGGGAACCGATTCCCCCTGAATGGTTTTGCTCCGAGAAATAACAATGTGCTCGGAGGGAACCAATTCCCTCCAGGGGGGTATCGATTCCCCCCACTGTTCAATGGTCGAATATTTGAATTTTACACTTAGGGAACCGATTCCCCATGAGGGGGTACCGATTCCCCCCACGCTCCAAGCAGAAATATTAATTGTTTTCACACTTAAACGGCTCCAACAACTTCTTTAATGATCCCCAACGTTCAAAAGTGATTCAAGGTGTATTTAAACAAGCTTAGAATCCATTGATCAACAACAAGAAATATCAAGCAACTAGAATCAAGAGAGAATCAAAGAGAAAGCATCAAACCTCAAGTTTGAGCATTTCAAGCCTATTTTTCATTCAATATTCATTTTTGCTTTCAAGAACACTTATTGTGCTCAATTATATTTATTCTTGAGTGTTCTTTCTTTGTTCTAGAATTGTGAAAACATCTTACCTTGTGAGGTTTTTCTTATAAGTTTGTGAAATTTGTAATCTTCTCTTTGAGAAAGAGTGTTCTCAAGAATTGGGGTATAATTCTTGAGGGAGTTGTAAGGTTATCTCTTTGGCCTCAAAAGAAAGAACAAATTAGTGAATTTGTTAGAAAATCCTTAGTGTGGATAGCTAAGGTAGTGGACGTAGATTTTGGTTGATAAAGTCGAACCACTGTAAATCACTGTGCAATTACTTTCAATTTTCTGTAAAAGCTTCCACCAAAATTTTTATTGCCAATTCACCCCCTCTTGGCCGATTTCATCGACCGACTCAATAATTGGTATCAGAGTCTAAGTCATTTGAAGGTTTAATCGCCTCTTGAGTCAATTCGGGAAGAGTTACATCGATAATCAAATTTATTAATGGCCTCTACTTCAAACTTTGACTCCGGTCTCGATTCGATGCCCGTTAACAAGCCTCCTTTCTTCAACGGGGCTAACTATGCCTATTGGAAAAATAGGATGATGTACTTCATTCAAGCAAGTGACATGGGAGCATGGAATACCGTAGAAGAATGATACATCAAGCCTCTCACTCATCCAAGATTGAGGAGTGAATGAGAGACAAGAATGTTCCAGCTCAACTCCAAAGCCATCCATATCATATTTTGTGCTCTTGGACCATATGAATACGGAAGAGTTTCATCTTGTACAACCGCCAAAGAAATATGGGACAAACTTCAAGTCACTCATGAAAGTACCGATGAGGTAAAGAAATCTAAAATTAGTATTCTAACGCATAGCTATGAAAATTTCAGGATGAAACCAAATGAAGATATCAAAGCTATGACGGATAGATTTTCAACGATTATCAATGGTCTCAAATGATATGGAGAGATCATTTCAAATGAAAAGCTTGTGAAGAAGTTAGTCTACTCCCTTCCAAAATCGTGGCAATCAAAGAAGACGACAATCATCGAGTCTAAGGACCTAACGTCCTTAACTCTTGAAGAACTAATCGGTTCCCTTCTCACCATGAAATGATGCTTGAAGATGAAGTGGACCTCGATAAGATTGACGAGACACCAAAGGAGAAAGAGAAGAAGAAAAACATTAGAGTTTCTCTCAAATCCACAAAAGATGAGAGTGATTCGAATGACGAGGAAATGACATTATTTGCCAAACGATTCAGAAAGTTGATGATGCCCAACCGAGGAAGAAAATTCAAACGTCATGAAGGCTTCAAAACTAAATCGAAGGAGAAAGACCCGATCATTTTCTATGAATGCAAAAAGCCGGGGCATGTCAAATATGATTGCCCACAATTAAAGAAAAAGGGTCAATCCAAAAAGAAGCACAAGGCTCATGTAGCTACATGGAGCGATGAAGAAGGTTCCGATGAAGAGGAACAAGAAGTTGCAAACTTGTGCTTGATGGCTATCGGGGAAGATTCTAAGGTAACCTCTAACTCATTCGATTTGGATGAATTATCTTATGATGAGTTATTAGAGGATTATAATGGGTTGGCTTCGGATTATAAGACTCTATTTTCAAAATACAAAAATGATATTTCAAATTTGAAAAACAAAAATAGTCTTATATCTAAGACCAACAATGAGCTTGAAAGTAAGATGAAAGAATTGCAAATCAAAATTAATGATTTTGAAAAGAAAAATACTGATTTGCATAACTTACTTTCAAAAGTTCATGATGATCATCAAAACAAGATTGATGATCTTAAAACTTCTTTTAATAAGGTTGGAACAAAAAGTTTTGAAAAAGGTGAGAATTCAAAATCCAACTTTGTTAAGAAAAGTTTTAGAAGCTACAATCATAGAAGTCCTCAACGAACCTTGAATGGTAAAATTGTTAGAAGTATATGGGTTCCTAAAGAATTAATTACTACTAAAGATAAGGATATCCTACACAAATGGATACCTAAGGGGACTATAATTTTGGAGACTAATGAATATGGACCCAAAAGAACTTGGGTACCAAAAATAAAAAATTAATCTATGTTTGTAGGAAAAGGAGCATTGCTACAAGGCACGGGAAACAAATCCAAATTCATGGTACCTTTATAGTGGATGCTCGAGACACATGACCGGAGATAAAAGTCGGTTCATAGAGATTAACGCCAAAAATGGAGGAGAAGTGACTTTTGGTGATAATTCAAAAGGTCACATTGAAGGTATTTGTACTATAGGTAATACCTCTTCCATACAAATTAAAAATGTGTTATATGTTAATGGATTAAAGCATCATCTATTGAGTATTAGTCAATTATGCGATAAGGGATTCAATGTCATGTTTGAAATTAATGGTTGTAAAGTCATTGATATTGCATCTAATCGGATTATGCTTGTTGGTCATAGAATAGGAAACATATACATGGTGCATTTAGATTCTATTGATATGACTAATTTGTGCCTAGTTGCTAAGGATGAACATGATAGTTGGTTATGGCATAGGAGACTAGGACATGCTAGTATGAGTGTTTTGCAACGGCTAATTCAAGGAGACTTAGTAAGAGGGTTGCCTAAGCTTAAATTTGATAATGATAAAATCTGTGATGCTTGTGCTAAAGGAAAACAAAAGAGAATTTCTTTTAAATCCATTAATGACGTATCAACTAGTAGAGTATTACAATTGATCCATATAGATCTTTTTGGGCCAACTAGGACTACTAGCTTGGGTGGAAAACAATATGCATTTGTCTTGGTAGATGACTATTCTATATATACTTGGGTTCTATTCTTAAGTACTAAAGATGAAGCATTAGAAAATTTCATCACATTTTCAAAAGTAATCTAAAACGAAAAAGGTTACTCTATCACTAGTGTTAGAAGTGATCATGGCACTGAATTTAAAAATCTTGGATTTAATGAGTTTTGTAATTCTAATAGTATTAGCCATAGTTTTTTAGCACCTAGAACCCCTCAACAAAATGGAGTTGTTGAGAGGAAAAATTGAACTTTAGAAGAAATGGATAGAACCACGCTTTGTGAAAATAATTTGCCAAAATATTTTTGGGCGGAAGCCACAAATACCGCTTGTTATGTTATAAATCGAGTAATGATTAGGCCAATTTTAAAGAAAACTCCATATGAAATTTTCAAAAATAAAAAGCCTAACATTAGCTATTTTCATCCTTTTGGATGTAAATGTTTTGTTTTAAACAACGGTAAAGAAAACCTTGGCAAATTTGATGCTAAAAGTGATGAAGGAATTTTTCTGGGTTATTCCTTAAATTCTAAAGCTTATCGAGTATTTAATAAAAGAACTTTAGTTGTAAAAGAGTCTATACACGTTGTTTTCGATGATAATCTCCTTCCGAGGAAGGATTCTTGTGTTAATGATGATGTAGGTATTGTACAAGAAAATGACGTTAGACATGACGTTGGAGAATCATCATCAAAGGAAGAAATGAAAGATGAGGAAACTCATGATCCTCTTGAGAATCCAACCATTGAAGAAAGGGAAGTATCTTATCCAAGAGAGTACAACTATGTCAAGGATGGTGAGATTATAGGTGATACATCCAAAGGGGTAACTACTCATTTCTCTCTTAGAAATATTTGTAATTATGTTGCATTTATCTTATGCATAGAGCCTAAGAATATTAAAGAAGCATTAAATGATGAACATTGGATTATGGCTATGCAAGAAGAGTTAAATCAATTTGAAAGAAGTAAAGTATGGACATTAGTTGAAAGGCCTGGTAATAAACCTACTGTGGGTACTAGATGAGTATTTAGGAATAAGCTTGATGAGAGTTCTAATATAGTGAGAAACAAGGCTAGACTTGTTGCTCAAGGGTATACTCAAGAATAGGGCATAGACTATGATGAAACATATGCTCCCATAGCTAGGATGGAAGCAATTAGAATGTTATTAGCATTTGCATGTTTCAATGAATTCAAATTATATCAAATGGATGTTAAAAGTGCATTTTTAAATGGTTTTATAAAAGAAGAAGTGCATGTGGAACAACCTCCAGGTTTTGAAGATTCAAAATTTCTGGATCATGTTTTAAAATTGACAAAAGCACTTTATGGTTTAAAACAAGCTCCTAGAGCTTGGTATGAAAGATTGTCAAATTTTTTAATTGAAAAAGGTTTTTCAAAAGGAAAGCTTGACACTACATTGTTTTTAAAGAGAAAAGGTAAAGATTTATTAGTAGTTCAAATTTATGTTGATGATATAATATTTGGTTCTACTAATGATGTTCTTTGCCAAGAATTTTCTATGCTAATGCAAAGTGAGTTCAAGATGAGCATGATGGGGGAGCTCTCATATTTCTTGGGACTCCAAATCAAGCAAAGAAAAGATGGCATCTTCATCAATCAAGCTAAGTACGTCAAGGATATGCTCAAGAAATTTGGATTGGAAAATGGGAAACATTATGCCACTCCAATGAGTTCTTCTACAAAGCTTGACTTGGATGGAGGAGGTAAATGTGTGGATGCTAAATTATATAGATCCATGATTGGTTCATTGCTTTATCTAACCGCAAGTAGACCCAATATTATGTTTAGTGTTTGCTTATGTGCTAGATTTCAGTCATGTCCTAAAGAATCACATTTACTAGCTGTTAAGAGGATCTTTAGATACCTTAAGGACACTCCTAGTATAGGACTTTGGTATCCTAGAGACTCTAGCTTTAGCTTGCATGCCTTCTCTGATGCGGATTATGGAGGATGCAAATTAGATAGGAAAAGCACCTCCTGTACTTGCCAATTCCTTGGAAATATGTTGATTTCTTGGTTTTCAAAGAAACAAAACTGTGTTGCATTATCTACCACTGAAGTCGAATACATTTCAGCTGGTAGTTGTTGTGCACAAGTTTTATGGATGAAACAATAACTTTTTGATTATGGAATTGAAGTAGGTACCATTCCTATCAAGTGTGACAATACTAGTGTTATTTGTCTCACTAAAAATCACATCCAACACTCTAGAACTAAGCACATTGAAATAAGACATCACTTCATTAGAGACCATGTCACTAAGGAAGATGTAGTTCTAGAATTTGTTGATACTTTACATCAATTAGCGGATATCTTTACAAAACCTTTAGACAAGGAACGTTTTTGGACACTTAGGAGAGAATTAGGTTTAACTGACCTATCTTCACTAAGTGTTTAAAATAATTTTAGCACTTTTAAGAATAAATGAAAAATGCATATAATAGTATTTTTGATTGCATTCATTACTTTTAGTTAGGGGGAGTTTATGATTCTTGGTGAAAATTAACTTTATTTTCAAATAAATTTTAATGATAAATTTGATTGATTGAACATGATTAATTTTCAATATATGAGTTGCCAATACCACTAGAGCAAATTAATTTAGCATTTGTGAAGGTTTAAAATACAGATTTTTGAATTATATGGCAGAGGGAATTGATACCCCCATGAAGGGGAACTGATTCCCCCTTTGAATGGGAATCGATTCCCCTATTAGGGGAATCGATACCCCCAAGGGTTCTGGATATAATCAGCCAGAATCCCTTTTCTTCTCTTTTATCTCTCTTTCTCTTCTTTGCCGCCTCTCACTCTTTCCATCACTCAAAATCTCCACTTTGCTTCAAACATCGATTTTTATTCAGAATCTCTTCATCTTTCAATTCCTAAACATGTTGGAATCATCAAACTAGTGCAAAAATCATCACATTCTCACAAAATCCGAAAATCTTAAGGTATTTTTCTAAAACTTCTATTTTGTCAAATTTTGAACATATGACTAGATTTACTTAGTTCTAGATTGAAATGATGATTGGGCATTGATTATTTAGTGAATAGAAACTAGATTTTACAACTAATTTCACCAGAAACACAAGAATTTTCCAAAATTCTTTGAAATTTTTTAAATAAAAAAAATTATTTTTCAAATTATTGTGTTTTGATTGAATTATGTGGTTGTTATGAAAACTATACATATATTGATTTTCAAAACCTTATTTTTTAATAAGTTTTTCAAAAAACTTTGCCCATTAGGATTAGTTTAGAGAACCTTGAAATATTGAGGACTTAATTGAGTTTTGGGATTGATTACATTGCATACATGTGTTTTATAATTGCAGGTTATTCATTCTATTCTGATTTTCTTAAACCATGTCAAATCCTAAACGTGCTAGGTCTTCATCTAGTTGTTCAAACTAACAACCAAATCCACCTCCAAATCCTCATCCTATTTCTAATCTCGTTGATCCTAATATGACTATCCAAAACTCGTGCTTCAATCATCCTGGTCCTAGAAATCATCGTTTTTGGTATTATCAGTATTTTGACTCTTACAAAATTAGAGAATAACGTATCCCATCTCTTAAAGCTATGATATATATCAATTTTAGATATCTCCCTCTTTTACAAGAGTGGAAATTTGATAAACTTTGTGAACTTGAACCTATAGTTTACCATCAACTTGTTCGCATCTTCTATTCTAATATCGTTTGTATTAAAAACCGAGCTCAAACCAAAACTATAGGAGTTCGCTCCTATCTTCTAGGATAATTCTTTCATATTGACTCGGCTTACATAGCCAATAAATTAGGATTAGATAATGATGGTATATTAAATGAAAAATAGTTTTTAGGGTCTCGTTATAAAAGAAGAGATAGTGCGAGTGTCTTAGATCTTCATGATCATTTTCTTCATCTAATGATTTCTTGGTGGTGTCGACCATCCGGAGGTCGTTACTAAACTCTTAGAGCCTTGGATCTTTGGTGGTTACATTGTTTCCAAAACAATATTAAAATAAATATACCTCAGATTATTTTTACTGAAATTGTTGAAACCGTAAATCTTGTTCCTAATAAGAAACTCTGTTCATCTCTAGTTTACGGTTGCATTCTGTGTAATCTATTTTCTAAAGTCGGGCTTAGAGTTGGTCTAGATGTCGTCTTTCCTCTCAAAAAACAAATTAATCTTCTTTCCTTAACGAGGGCGGGATGGATAAAGAATAAAGAAACCGGTGAATGGGTTCGATCTTCTGAGAATACTCCGGGAGCTAGTTCTTCACAAGCTCCACCAGAAGCTGACGACGATCCCGAGCTTGAACAATTAATGCAAGATATTGACAAAGCCGACGATGAGTCGGATCAGCACGAGGAACAAGCTCAGCAAGAAGATCAAGTGCCTCCATATTTTTAATCATTTATGGAGACATTTGATTTCCGTTATGCATCCTTGGATTCTCGCTTCACTTCCATAGAATCTTACTTCTTGACTATGGAAGCTCAACAATTGGAAATTATCCGGGAGATGCGTGCAAACAATGAAGCAACCAACGCTCGTATTAATGCACTCACTCATGAAATGGCAGTTATGCGAGCTCATTTCCCTCCTCCCGAACTTCCTACGGATGCTTGAACTTTGATCTTTGCTTTGCTTGTTTGGATTGAACTTGGATATTTTCATTATTGTTAAAACATTTTGAATGTTTTTGGATTGTTTTTACTTTGGTTGTTTATGGATGTTTGAACCTATACTTGATTTGAATTTTATGTTTCAGTTTAATGTTTATCAATTTTTAAATCTTTAGACATATATGACCAATTATCCATTACATGTTTATGAATATTGATTATGAAACTAATGGCTAACCTCTCTTTTGATTGTGATCTTAGCAGCTTAAGCTTTATATTAATAAATCAATTGGCTTACGTTTTTCAAAATTCTTGTTTAAAGATGGTTTTATAGGGTCTTTTTTGATTTAACAAAAAGGTGGAGAAAGTGTTAAAGTAAGGGGGAGTAGTTTTTTTCAAAATCCAAAATTCATTTAGAAATTAGAAAATCTTAAAATGTTTTGTTATATAAAAAAAGGGAGATTGTTGAAAACATTTTGATGTTTCAATATAATAAATTAAATTAAAAGAATTTTAATTTTGAAAATGATTTTTCTAAGCATATTCGATATATTAAATCAAATATCAAAATATTACTCAAAGTATTTCAAAGTTCATTTTAAATCCTTACTAAAGTGTAAAATTAAGTTTTAATCTTAAAATAATTTTAAAACAATTTTACAAAGTATTTCAAACCGTTTCAAAGCCAAAAATTACAGTTTGTCCAGAGGGAACAGATTCCCCTGAATGGTTTTGCTCCGAGAAATAACAGTGTGCTCGGAGGGAATCGATTCCCTCCAGGGGGTATCGATTCCCTCCACTGTTCAACGGTCGAATATTTGAATTTTACACTTAGGGAACCGATTCCCCATGAGGGGGTATCGATTCCCCCCACGCCCCAAGCAGAAATATTAATTGTTTTCATACTTAAATGGCTCCAATAACTTCATTAATGATCCCCAACGTTCAGAAGTGATTCAAGGTGTATTTAAACAAGCTTAGAAGTCATTGATCAACAACAAGAAATATCAAGCAACTAGAATCAAGAGAGAATCAAAGAGAAAGCATCAAATCTCAAGTTTGAGCATTTCAAGCCTATTTTTCATTCAATATTCATTTTTGCTTTCAATAACACTTATTTTGCTCAATTATATTTATTCTTGAGTGTTCTTTCTTTGTTCTATAATTGTGCAAACATCTTACCTTGTGAGGTTTTTCTTGTAAGTTTGCGAAATTTGTAATCTTCTCTTTGAGAAAGAGTGTTCTCAAGAATTTGGGTATAATTCTTGAAGGAGTTGTAAGGTTATCTCTTTGGCCTCAAAAGAAAGAACAAATTAGTGAATTTGTTGGAAAATCCTTAGTGTGGATAGCTAAGGTAGTGAACGTAGACTTTGGTTGATAAAGTCGAACCACTGTAAATCGCTGTGCAATTACTTTCAATTTTCTGCAAAAAGCTTCCACCAAATTTTTTATTGCCAATTCACCCCCCTCTTGGCCGATTTCATCGATCGATTAACTCAACACACTTGCTACTAATTTATGAATAAGTTGATCGTAAAGTACATGTAATAATCTTTGGATAATCGTGATCTTCATAGTCTTTATATTGTAAACCCGGGCAGTTAAACGTATCTCATGCTGAGTGGAAGACTCGGATTGATTTCTTCCTTGACCTCTGCCTCTACCTCTCTGAGATACCGTAGCAGATCACTCAGTTTGTGTAGCCTCATCAGTCATCAATGGACAATCCCGGATAAAATATCTAGTGTCACCACTTCTAAAGCGGGATCCAGAGACCACTCGGCATACTCCTGAATGATTCTTTATACAATACTGACATTACCTCGATTGACTTAGATTTTATCTTCTAGCAGAGGATGCAATTGACTCAAACCTAGTTTGAGGTTGAAAACCAGAATCTCTATCTCTGTTTGATGTGCTAAACTCGATGAAGCACCAGTTCTCTTAAATAACTAAGCTTTTTGTTCTCTATACCTCTCATTCTAAGCTCTCTCAAGAGCTTTAGCATGGTTAACCACTTCTTGAAACGAGGACATATTCAAAGCTAACAACAACTCTTTTAATCTAGGGCACAAGCCCTCCACAAGCCAATCGCATACATCCTTTTCAGTCAGAACTAGTTCAACAACAAATCTACTTAGCTTATTAAAGTCACACTTGTACTCATACACGGTGTAATTCCCTTACTTCAAGCTCATAAATTCTTGCTTCATTTTCCTAATAAACTGATCACCAATGTACTTATTCTTGAACTCTTCTAGAAACAACAATCACGTTACTTGATCACTTGACATTCTCATAGTGATATTTGTCTACCATACCCTATCTTGCCCATGAAGTAACGAAACTACTCCGTCTAAATTCTCCACTTCAGAATAGTAGAGACCTTCTAACATGATCTTCACGTCATTTAACCAAAGGTCCGCAACGACAGGACCTTCCTCAGCTTCACCCTTGAACTCGGGTGCTCCTAACCCTTTTACTCTTTCGCTACATTCATTTTAGGAGTTGATGGAGCAGAAGGTTGGAAACGCGTCAGAATAGTGTTCAACGTCCTGAAAAACACCCCTTGATCTTGTACATGCACTCCCTGAGGTTTCAGATCTTCATATTGCTTAGAAAAGGCATGCAATTTGCTACTACTTTCATTACCTTCGTCTCCCGCTTCACTTCGGGAGCCCTTATGGTCAGACATCTAATAAGACATAACCATTCAACTCTATTAGCAAGACAACACACTCCTTACACTATCAGATTAGAAATTTTCACTATTTTGTTGGCATGTATACTTTTTAAAACACTTTTGACTTCAGTTTATGCCTAAAATCAGCTAAACCATAGCTCTGATACCATTAAATGTAACACCCCAACCCGTATCCGACCCGAATATGAATCTGATGTGTCACATTGACTTTTCAAATCATTTTCTTTTACAAGATAGTTAAAAATTTAAAATATTATTTATATAAAAATAGTGAAACCCTTGATTCAAAAGTAAATAAAGAAAATTCAAACTCCATCTGAAAATAAAAGACTTAATAATTTACATAAATACAATAAAGTTCTTTTAAAAAAATGATCAGAGCATATACGATTTAACATTAACATTTAATTACATGCCAACCAACTTTAATACAACAGAACACATATTGTTAACTCTTTTCTTATCAGATCTTCGGAAGATTTATGTTATCTTGACTCTTAGCTTTAATCTTCTGGCTTCTTTTAACCTACGTGTGAAACACTCACACACTAAGTCATTGACTTTGTGCATGGCCTTGGCATTTTGTTGAGCTTTCTTTTGTTCTTGGTCACTCCACTTTTTCTCCTTATTCTTTGGAGAAGAGTATCCGCTCTCGATCATCTCCCATGCATCAAGATCATTGGCTTGGGTAAAAAACTTCATTAATTTCTTCCAATGATGATAGTTCGCTCCATTGAAGTATGGAGGCTTGTCGATTGGTAGGGAGTCTTCTATGTGGAACGAGCCGGAGGTGGAAGTCATCTTCTCGGTTGTGTCGGGAATTAGTAGAGCTTCTTCTAGGATCGTCTCAAGGTGGTTAAACCTTCTAACGTGTTAGGCTCTGATGTCAATTGTTGGGATTTTCAGAAGCTCGAATCGACAACTAGAACGGTTTGCAAAGAGGGGTCGGAACGGTTTTTTGTTAGGGAGTAAAGGGATTGAAAGATAGAAAATTTGCACAGTGATTTAGAGTGGTTCGACTTACCAACCAAGTCTACGTCCACTACCTTAACCTCACCAAGGATTTTCCAACAAATTCACTAATTTGTTCTTTCTTTTGAGGATAAAGAGATAACCTTACAACTCCCTAATTTTTTGGGGCTAAACTAGAACATTTCTCTAGCTTTTACAAGGGATAAGCTAGAACCTTTCCCCTTTACAAAAGGATAAAAGATATAAACAAGAAAGCCTCTCTAAGGTAGGTTAGCCGTTGCAGCCAGGGGGTATGGATACCCCTGGGGGGTATCGGTACCCTATTTGTATTCTGGAATTTTTGCCTTCCAGGGGGTATGGATACCCCTGGAGGGTATCGGTACCCTCTTTGCATTCTAGAATTTTTGCTCAAATCCGATTTTAATGGACTTTGAATTATTTTTGAAACCTTTTGAAAACTTTGAATAAATTCAATTCAAGTCCAAAAACATTTTGCATTTAAATTTGTTATATCGAAACATATTTCAACAAATATCTCACTAGAACACTTGGAACCTAAAATCATACCAAATAATCATCATATCTCAAATCCATATTTAACACTTTAGATTTCTTATTTCAACTTATGACAAGTCAAAATTCACTTCATTCATTTAATTCTCTTTCTTATCAATTCGCTTAAACTTGTAAATCTTTTAGTTTCTACTTCTCTTTAAGCTTTCTTAAGTTTTCTTAACACTCCAAGAAAGAAAGAATAATTAAGAAGAAACATACTCACCGTAGGTAAGAACTCACGGTGGAAGAAGAAAGAAATGATAAAGAAGGATTCTAGATTTCTCTGTAAATATTCCTTTCTTTCCACGTATATTTAATACACCACTAACCAATTTTAAATTCATTAATTGTCAAATGACCAAATGCACCTTCTTCTTTTAATCTTTGTTAAATAAAAATTCACAAAAATATTCCAAATAAATCCATGAACTTTTCAATTTAACTAAATTGACCAAAATAATTTAAAATCTTATACTTTGATCACTAGACCAATTTTTGGGATGTTACAAGAATTACTCATTATCACTATGTACTAGTTCTAGATATGTTCACTAGTACTTAAGAAATTAATCTTGCAATTTTTTCTCTTGTTTTAAAAATTTGAAACCTTTCTCTTTTCAAAAGAATTCTTTCATATTTTGGGGAATGTTTGTTGTGCATAATATTTTTCCACATTGGGAAGAAAAATACCTTTGGAAAGGTATTTAAAGGGGAACTCTTTCCATCCCTCAGTGAATGTGGTGAAATAACTCCCTCGCACGTATGCACCATCGTCGCCTCCGTTTGGTTGGCTCGACTTGGTTCGGTTCGATCGTGGTTGTAGTCGTAGTCATGTCGTGTCTTTGACATATCTGCGCGTGTTCTATCTTTTAAGAGAAAATACATATCAATTCCTTCGAATGTATAAAAATGAAATAAGTTTCTTTAAAACTTATTTATAGGCAGAATGATATTTTTCAAATTGGTAAATTAATTTGTTGTATTTATTAGTAATTAGTTGGTTGACTGATATTAAATCATAATGTAATCTACTGTGAATTTACAATTGTAACAATTGTTCTTTTCTAGAAATTTGACAGTTAAATTTCCATGGTTGAACCTAGACGATTTTGAGACTCAGTTCGAACTTTATTTCGTGCATATAGCAAATTAATTGATGATTTTATCAGTCAATCAAGTATCCTTCGTTTTAATTGATATAATAGTTGTTTTAACATCGATTTTTCAACATGATTCCGGACTATTTTGTGACCAGGTTAGGTCAGCTATTATCAGAGGAATTATAGAATTAATTACGTTATTAATTTAGAAAATAAATTAGTGTTTATGACTGATCATTTTTGACGATTTTACCCCTTCATTCAACCTATAAATAGATATATTTTCTCTCATTTTCTTTCATCCAACAATTGAAAAGTATTTCTCTCTTTTACAAATCCTCTCAAAAGTTTCTTCTTTTTTGGGTGAGAAAAGTAATTTCACCATTATCCATTCTGATATTCAAGTGTAAGTTTATTCGGAGTTATCGTATTAACCTTGGTGGAAGTACATCTAATATAACAATTACACTTATCGAGACAAAATCGTTTCTAAGGCAGTAATTTCATACCACGACACACTTTATTCTTTACCGTTTATTTATTTGTTATTATTATTATTATCTAGTTAGTGCTAATGATTCTATTTTGCAATATACTTTACCAATAAAAGAATCGTTGTAAAAGGAACTAATCCCTCTCCAATCATAATTAGAAGTATTTATAGTAGTCTTTCGTCAATCGTAGAATCATTATAATTATTTATTAATAAACATATTAGATAGATTTAATTATCAAACTTTAAATTTTTATTTTGGTAAATTAGGTAGACATCTTATTCAAAGCGCATAAACTAGTTAAAATTATGTATGAGAAATTGAATTCTCTAGAGGCTCCAATGAGCAGTGACCCACCTAAAATTCTCGGTTTAACGAATAACTGATAATTTTCGAAGGTCGTACTCTAGAAATATAACAGATCATTTTAGTTTTCAAACCGAAAATAGAACCTTCATAATCACATATATATATTTATCAATCTTGCATTTGTAGTAAGAATCTCTGACGCAGAGCTTGAGAAGTTCTAGCGAGTCTGAGTCAACTCGCTTCTAGAAGCCTGATGATCCGAAGATGGATAGCCGACACCGGAATATTCCACTGGAGATTAATTGTTTTGCTTTCAATCGAGAGAGAGACAATGTGTAACCAGAGCTGACTATTAGGGGGAGTGCCTCTGAGCAATTACAGACCCCCATTTTTTTCATCTTTATAATTAGGCCCTAACTTTTTTAAATCTTATTTTTTTTTACCTTTATAATTGAGCTCCTAATTTTATTTAATCTCACTTTTCATCTTTATAATTGAAGTCTCTAATTTTTTCAATCCCTCTTTTACCTTTACAATTGAGGCCCCTAATTTTTTAATCCCACTTTATAATTGAAGCCCTTAAGTTTTTTCAATCTCACTTTCTACCTTTTCTATCTTTACAATTGAGGCCCCTAATTTTTCTGAATCTCAATTTCTACCTTTATAATTGAAGCCCCTAATTTTTTAATCTCACTTTCTAACTTTATAATTGAGGCCCTTAAGTTTTTCAATCCCACTTTCTACCTTTATAACGAGACCTCTAAGTTTTTTCAATCTCAAATTCTACCTTTATAATTTAGGCCCCTAATTTTTTTCAATCTCGATTATACCTATATAATTGATACCCCTAATTTTTTTTCAATCTCAATTTCTACTATTATAATTAAGGTCTCTATGGTGGTGTTTGTTTTTACAGAGGTAAAAGGTCTGCAGTCTGCGGACCATATCTGCAGGCATCTGCAGCAGAAGAGGTGGACCAAAAGTCTGCAGTCTGCAAGAAGAAGACTGTTTATTTTTTAACGTCTGCAGACTTCTAAAATAAACTGAAATATAAATAAACTGATTTTTTAAACTTAAAAGAGTTTTACAATACTGAGATTTAAATAATTTTAATTTTACAATACTGAAATTTAAATAATTCATACAGCTACAATAATAATTTTTTAGAAAAACAAACACCACCTTATTAATTCTATTATAAGTCTCACATAATCACATGTATTATTAGTTTTATAAGTTTTATAGAATAAATTTATAAATGATCATTAAATTATATGATTTTTTTTTAAATATGAAATTATGTAATACTGTTAATTTTTTTTTAAATATATATTCATAATTTATTTTTATAATTATATGATATTTTTAGAAAATATTTTTTAATTTATCAAATTATTTTATGATTATTTTTTATTTAATTGTGATTATATTTTAAAATTTTAAAAACATAATTTATAATTTTTTATATTTTAAAATCTTAATTATCAAACAATGAAATCATTTTTTATTAAGCAATGTGGTTTAAATACTTACATTTTGTATAAAAAATTTAAATATAATTTAAAAATAATAAATCCAAAAAAATATTATATTTAAAATTAAATCAAAATAATTAAAATAAATATAAAATTTTAATAATATATAAAATAATTTATATGATATAAAATTAAATATCTATAATATAATATTAAAAAATTAATATTTAATTTATTTAAAAATTAAAATTAAAATCAAATATAATATAATATAAAATTAAATATAAAACCTCTTTGAAGAGGTTAGAAGACGTCTGCAGACATAAGACCACGTCTGCGCAGCGCAGACCACGCGCAGACGTTAGAAGAGCTTCTGTCTTCTAAAAAAAACGGTCTGCGAAACTCAATGTCTGTGCGTGGTCTACGCGGCGCAGACATAAGAGCTTTGCAGACCTTACACAGTAAAAACAAACACCACCTAAGTTTTTCCAATTTCATAAAATTCTCAATTTTTTATCCCTTTCTTCACCTCTCTCATTGATTCATTTAATTTTGAATTAAATCTAATCATATTTTTTTCTTTTTTACAAATCGTATTTTTTAATTTATCAAATATTCTTTAATTATTAGTCTTCTCCAATCTCAATCTAACGATAACATAATATATTAGTCTTTATTTTTTTAATTTATTATTCAAAATCAAAATTCATATCATAATTCATACTCACATTCAATTTTTTATTCTCTTATTTAAGATATTTTCTTAACAAAACAATAAAACTAATTTTCAAAAAAAAATATTTTTCTATAATATTTAATCATTTTCAAAAAAATATTAGAGACAACTTTGTTTGTAATTGAGATAAGCGGTGTTGTTCAGCCGAAAAGGCTTTCAAATGGCTACGCACACATGGCAAAAACTTTAGATGTCTGACAAGTCAATGATATCTAGATTTAGTGTTACCAATCTAGAAATCCACGTGTTATTATTAAAACCAAACCTGGTGTATTTATATTTTCATGTCAATTGTATTATACGTTCTTAAATTATGATTTTTTTCTTAAATTAATAATTAAATTTTTAAATGTTATACTTTTATCCTTAAATTATGATTATTTTTTAAAATTAATTCTTAAATTTTTGAACATATTAGTTTCATCCTCAAACTATATCTTCATTCTAAATTAGTCCCCAAACGTTTTCAACATTTCAATTTCATCCCAAATTATATGTATATACTAATCACATTTCATGTTAATAAAATCATTAGGCCAAGCTATATTATTATGTGTTTGAAAAAAAAAGTTTAGGTTAAACTATGGTTAAATAAGTACATATATGGATGAATTTGGGTATACAATTGGAAGATTTAAAACTTTAGGAATCAATTTAGAATGAGAGTAATGGCTTGAGGGTGAAATTGAAATGTTAAAAAATTAAGGACTAATTTAGGAGAAGTATATAGTTTGATGATGAAATTAAATTATTTAAAAGTTTAGGGACCAATTTAGAATGAGGGTCATAATTTTGGGACATATAAGACAATTAACTCTATATTTTCTAATGATTATGTTATTGTGGTCTAATCTACTATGATTTTAGTGTATTTTTATATTTTTATTTAATAAAATTAATGATTATTATTAATTTTCAAAAATATAAAATATAACTATTGAATTAAGAATTTTTATATAACAATAATTTGTAAAATTGATTTTTGACTTAATCGTAATTGTAAAAAAATTATCAAAAATAATTCTAAGTCCAAATTTACTTGAAAATATGTTTTAAATGTTTTTCAACTTATTTGAACCTTTTCAAAAATGTATTCGATCATTTTCGCGCTTGAAAGTCAAGTTTCCAAACATTTTTTGCTCAAAAGATCGATCCCAACTACCAATATTGAACCAACTACCAATATCAAAGTATTCTTTTGTGCTTAATTGATAGAAAATGTATAAATTGAAGATCAAAGTATCTCAAGGTCAACAAGAACCATATTGAACCAACTACCAATATCAAAGTATTCTTTTGTGCTTAATTTGTCAAATTTATTGTTGTAAACACACTTGTGAGCTACATTGTTTATTTTGCTTAAGTGTGTATTGGGTGAGTGCTTAATTTGTGCAAACATATAACCTTGTGAGGTTTTCTCATTTGTTTGCTTTATTTGTATTTACTCTGTATTCAAGGTTTTGGGTATAAACCTTGAAGTGTTTGTAAGATTACACATTGTCCTTAAAGGTAAGTAAATCTAGTGGATTTGAAAAATCCTTAATGTGGATATAGACTTGATTTTAAAGTCAAATTACTTTAAATCGTTGTGCAAAAAGTTCTATTTTTTTGTTTGCTTCCATAAAAATTTTAAAAGACTAATTCATCTCTCCTCTTGACATATTTCGATTGTTCATAAAAGCTAACAATAATGAAATAAATATAGTAATCACAAAATAATTTAATTTATCAATGATAAGACATATTATACTCTTAATAAAAGAAATACATATTCAAATTTTAAAATAATATTATTCGAAACTATGGAAGGGGCTCGCTTGTATTTGGGCAGATGTTCGAAAGTATGTAGTCTGGTGTGTGGGACATGGTCGTGAAGTCGACTTTTGGTTTGATGTTGGGTTGATGAATGCGGGGCATTAATTAGCCACGTTAAGCATGCAGGTGCTATTGGCATGAATAGTCACAATAGCGGATATGGTGGATGAAACCAAAAAATGGTGATGGTCTTTGTTTGAACAGTGTTTTCCGGTTAACATTCTTTTACGTATTGCTGCAAAGAAAGGCCCGATACAGCAGCTGGGACTTGACCGCCTGGGTTGGAGTTTAAGGGATGATAGGAGGTTCTTGGTGAAATTGGCGTATGGTCTTCAGATGGATACGAATATCAGCCAAGTTGATCGAGTCTGGTCGATTATCAATAAGTATCAGAGTATTCCCAAAGTGTAGCTCTTCTTGTGGTTAATTTGTTGTAGCCGAGTGATGGCAAATGCAGAGCGAGTGAGAAGACACTTTACGACTGAAAGTAGGTGCTCTATTTGCTTAGATTATGTGGAAGATCTCGAACATATGCTTCGATCCTGCCCGTCCACTCTCAATCTGGACAAGTGTGGTCAGGAGTGTTAAGTTATCAGAGTTTCTCAATGTGAGTATCCGCGAGTGGATTGCAACAAACCTTGGTAAGGATCGGGGTTTCGCGAGCCAACCGGAGAACTGGGATTTATTATTTGGGGCTTTAATCTGTAATATATGGCTCCAAAGGAATTTGATTGCTTTCAATTCACCGCTTAAGGATGATCGCTCGGTGCTCAAACGAAGTAAACATCTTGTGGAGAGTGTGATACGTGCATATGAATTTGTACCAATGAGTGGAAATCCTATGGAGAGTAGGGGGTCTAAAGAGATCCAGTGGCAGCGTCCACCTGCAGGGTGGGTGAAGGTGAACTCCGATGGCGTTCGGGAACAATCCGAGCTAGCAGCGTGTGGCAGTGTCATTTGGAATAGCTTTGGAGAATGGAGAATGGGTTTTACAAAATTCATCGGTATTTACTCTGTCGTGGAGGCCGAGATATGGGGGATGTCTTGGGTTTTTTAGGTGCATGGGAAATGGGGGAACACCGAGTTATTTTAGAGGTTGATATCCTGGAAGCTATAAACGCTATACAACGAAAGGATGAAAGTTATGGCTGAATAACTCTCTTGGGAAACATAATGGTGCTTCTCCAGTAAAACTGGAATGTTAAGATACAACACGTGTGTTAGTGACGGATTCAAAAATTTTAATACTCTTCTTTTCAATATAATTGATATGCAAAATTCTTTATTTTTTTTCTTCTTTTAATATATTGAATTATATTGAATATCTAATCTAAAATAATAGATGGGTTGTGATCATATGCATCCGCCCCTAACACGTGCAGAGGAGAGGAAATAGAGTGGCTGATTGCATGGCAAAGTTGGCGAATAGGACAAAGTATAAGGCTGATTGGTACTTGGAGCCGCATCCCAGGGCAGTGGCTGAACTACAGAAAGATGATAGTATAGCGTGATTGCGTAATCGTATTCTCTCTTTGCCACCTAAAAAAGTATAAATTATCTAAAAAAATATAAAAAAATATTTTAATTTACACAAATCCTTTTTTTGAAATTGAAAATCTACACAAACCCTTTAAACATGTTATCCAATAAATAAAAAGAAAAAGAAAAAGAAAATTTTTGAACAATAAAACTAGTCAAACATTTTATTTATGAATAAATTATAAATTTCCTCATTAAATTTTAATTTTTTTAATTTAATCACTAAATTTTAAACTTTCAATTTTTTTTTGTCACTCAATCATCATTTTTTAACTATGTGATGATTTGACATTGTTATTATTATTTTAATTGACTTGACATAATTTAATTATTATTTTAATTAATTTTTACAATCAAACATCACGTCAATTATCATCGTCAACAGGCAGTATATCCAAAATTTTCCAATTACCTATTTTGATCACATGAATTTGAATCTTAAAAGGAATTTAATCTATCAACCATTATCTTTATTTTGCACAACTCACCCCAAATCATAGAATCACAAAAGTGATGCAGTTAAACCACCATAAGGATTAAGGTACTGCAATGGTGTTCCAACTTTTTTCAGTTTGTAAAACTAATGGAAAAAAAAATTATAAAAGTGAGGGTTTCAAGTGTTAACTACAGAAATATCTCAGAGAGAAATGCAAGAAAAGAGTAAATTGGTTATGAATGTATTTCATTATACGAATTACACAGGCTAAGCAACTATTTAAAGCCTCCAATGAGCTGCTGCATAGTTGGTTACAACCGACTACAACCGATTAACCTTTGCACTTAACTACTTAACCGAATATGGTTTAACATTATACCCTGTTTTCTTACAAACTTCCTTCAACTCAAAAACACACAATTTGCTTTTGAGCAAATCAAACTTGACCAAAGGAAGAGGTTTTGTTAGGATATTTGCAACTTGACTATTAGTTGGCACATAGTTGATTTGAACTTCATGTGCTGCCACCTTTTCTCACACAAAATGCAAGTCTAGCTCGATATGCTTGCTTTTTGCATATAATATAGGGTTTGCAGCCATAGCTACTGCACTGGTATTATCACACCACACCTTAGGCTCTTCAGTCAGTGCAATCTTCATCTCATGCAACACAACCTTTATCCATACAACTTCAGAAGTAGCATCTGCAAGACTCATGTACTTAGCTTCTACAAAGGATCTGGATACTGCACGTTGTTTTTTCGAACTCCATGGCAGCAAATGGTTTCTATTGTAAACACAATATCCAGAAATTGATCTTCAGTCATCATCATCTCCACCCCAATCAGAGTCCGAGAAAGCATTAAGCACCATAAGTTTTTGTGCTTGAGATGAAAACCAAAAGTCGGTTTCTAGTGTTCCTCGTAAGTACCTCGGAATACGCTTGATAGCAAGCCAGTGTACCTCAGTGGGCTCTAGCAAGAATTGTGCAGCTTTATTAATTGCAAATGAAATGTCTGGCCTTGTATGAAAAATATACTACAGTGCCCCAACTACACTTCTATATTGTTGTGGCTTACTTAACACTTCCCCATCATTCTTACTAAGTTTGGTTGTTCTTTCCATGGGAGTAGAGGCTAAGTTCACATTCAACATTTGATTCTTTTGCAGTAACTCAGTAACAAACTTCTTTTGAATGAGAAACAATCCACTATCTGACCGATGCACCTCTATACCAAGAAAGTACTTAAGCTGCCCAAGATCCTTTAAAGAAAACTTCTCATGCAATGCATTAATTATTTGATCAATTTCCAGCTGGGAACTCCCTGTGATGAGAATGTCATCCACATACACAACCATGTACACCACTTCATGATCCTTTTGGCGAATAAACAATAAAAAGTCTGCCCTTGAAGGCTTGAACCTCAAGCTAAGAAAAAATTCTCTTCACTTAAGAAACCAGTTTCTTGGGGCTTACCTTAACCCTACAATGCCCTTTTTAGCTTGCACACCAAGAAAGCTCTATCACTGGATTGTTCTTCAAAGCCAGAAATCTGTTGTATATAGACATCCTCACTTAGGTCACCTTTGAGAAAGGCATTATTCACATCCACTACCTTATTTTCCAGATACATGAAACAACCAATAAGATCAATATGTTTACTGTAAAAAAAACTGAGCCACATGACTAAATGTATCCATAAAATCATAACCTGGTATCTGAGAATACCCCTTGGCAACCAGTCTAACTTTCAACCTTTTTACTGAACCATCAACATTCTTTTTCACCTTGAAGAGCCATTTGCAGCCAATGGCTTTTCTATCAGCTGGTAATTCCACAATATCCCATGTGTTATTACTGATAAGTGCATTGTATTCAGCCATAACAACCATCCTCCAGTCATCATCTTTGAGTGCAACTTGAATATCTCCAGGCACTTCTTTGCATTGAATGGAGTAGACTTTTGGTTAAAAATCCCATGCTCGCTTCGACTTATCATAGCATGAATGTTGCTCATTCTAGTATCTAGAACATTTTCTTGATTTTTGATTTTCTCACTAGAGGCAAACTGTTCATGATGAGAAGAGGCATTAGCAACAGATTCAAGATCAGGGGAACCATATTCATTATTTGTTGGTTGTTCTTCAGATTGCACATCCAGTTCATTGTCTGTGGATGTAGGTTAATCAACACTACTTACCTCTAGTCTTTTATCAATACTAACATCAGTATTGACACTTGACCTTTTCATATCCCTGGTATGCTCGTGTTGATTGATAACAAATGGTATGGCTCTTGATCGAACTACTTCATTAGAATCTTTATTGTGGGATGCTGCTTTGTGAGCAAAAGGAAAAACATTCTCATTGAATACCACATTTCTTGAGACATAGATCCTGCCATTGTCATCCATGCACTGATAACCATGATGCATTGGAGAGTAGCCTAGGAAGACACATATCTTGGATCGAAAATCCAACTTATGTGTATTGAACACCCTAAGATTAGGAAAGCACTGACATCCAAAGACTTTGAAAAACTGTAATCATAAGGCTTATCATATAACTTTTGATAGGGAGAGATATTACCAAGAATCTTGGAAGGCATCCTGTTGATGAGATACATTACACTGAGAACCGCATGAGACTAGAATGTTAAAGGCTTTGAAGCTTGTGCTAGTAGGGCTAAGGCAGTTTCTAGTATGTATCTATGTTTCCTTTCCACCACCCCATTTTGTTGTGAGGTATGTGGACACGATTTCCTGAGCTTAACACCAAGTCTATGTGAGACAGCCTCCAAGAACCGAAACTCTCCTCCATTGTCTGTTTGTAATGCAAGGATAGACGTTTTAAATTGATTTGAAACTAAGGCAACAAATATTTCGAAAGAAACAAAAACCTCACTTTTTATTTCTTAACAGATAAACCCAACTGTTCCTTGAGTACATATCTATAAAACTCACAAAGTATCTAAAACCAATAGAAACAATAGGAGCATGGCCCCTTACATCAACTTCTATTAACTCAAATGGTTGTTTGTACACAGTTTGTGACACATAAAAGGGCCGAGCTTTGTTTTTTCCCTTCTGACAGGCTGCATAAACTTCACTTCTATCTACATTATGTATTTTAATAAGGGTAGACATCACCACCTCAGCTGCTGGATGACCTAACCTTTTATTCCACAACCAGTACTCATTGGCATCTTTAACAACAATGTTGTTTACTATTGTTGTTTCTTGCAGAGTTTGGCAGTCAAAGTTGTACAACCCTCCATCGAGCTTTCCTTCTACCAGCACGACTCATGTGCTTTCATCCTTAACATAACAAACACTTCCATGAAACTCAAAATAAACTGAATTATCTTGAGTATATTTTGAAACTGACAAGAGATTCTTATTAAGTTTTGGAACATATAGCATCTGATCAAGCAAAAGATCCCTAGAGGTAGATTTTAAAACTTTTCTACCAATATGAGTAATTGGAATAATGAAACCATCTCCTAAATAAACCTTACCACTGCCAGTGTAAGCATGTCTGCTCGAGATTGTAGAGGTGGTGCTAGTCACATGATGCGTGGCTCCTGAATCATGGAACCATTTTCCATAGGTCAAAGGACCATCAGCCATTAATGCATTAACTTGCACATTATCACTTGGCTCAATGACAGTGCAATCTTCATCTCCTGCACTGGCACTTACAAGAGGATTGCAATGATAGTCAGATGTATGAGGAAAACATGAACAAGTGTTTGCTTACATGTCATTAGTCGATGAGCTTTGTTGAGCAGTTACACCTTTGAAGTTTTGATCAAATCTATGCCAGCACTTGTCAACTAGATGACCTAGCTTTCCACACAGTTGACACTGCTACTTAGGTCTCCCATTGTACTTGTTACTGGTGGTATTCTTAGATTTAGAAGTCCTACAATCTTGTAGTGTTGAGTATCCAAGACCTGGTTAGTGTTGTAGCGTGTGAAATTTACCCCTATTAGAAACCTCGATGAGTCATCAAGGCGTGACTCAGCATCAATAAGAACCGATACCACATTATCGAGGGCAAATAGCTTTATGCTCGCAGTGATCATAGCAACCGTTGGTTCATATTCAACTGGCAGACCATTAAGAATGGTGGTGATGTGATCAATATCTAAAATAAGGTTACCACACGTGGCTAAAAGATCACATATTTCTTTAATAGCCATGGTGTAGTCTCCCATATAGTGAGAGCCTTTCTTTATTGGTCTAAGGCGACAATGCAAGGCCATTATTTTTATGGTAGACAACTTGGAATATAGCCTGGTGATAGCATTCCAGACTTCAGTTGTGGATTCAACACCAACCAACTAAGATAGAATATTGGCACTGGCTGTAGAAAGAAGCCAAAGAGTTATCTTGCTTGACATAAAGAAGATGGGTTGGATTAATAACTTGCTCACCAGCATCGTTAAGAACCAACTTCATCGGAACCACCATGGATTCATCAAGAAAACCTTCAAGTCCAAGCCCTCTGATTGTGAGAATCACTTGCTACTTCCATAGGAGATAGTTCCAATCAGTTAAGCACGCATTGATTCTTTTATTAGCAAAGGTATGTAAGCTAGCTTCTATCAACTGCTCATCCCCAGTTATTATCGACATGCCTTGCACCATGACCTCTCTCGAAGAAACAAGAATCCAAGATCCATAAGGCAAGAAGAAGAAAAGAAGAGAAACGCACAACGAAACCGTTTCAGGATCTAAAAGGTAAATGATACCATGCTAACTACAGAAGTATCTTAGAGAGAAAGGCAAGAAAAGATTAAATTGGCTATGAATGCATTTCACGATACGAATTACACAGGCTAAGCAGCTATTTAAAGCCTCCAATGAACTGCTGCATAGTTAGTTACAACTGACTACAACCGATTAACCTCTGCACTTAACTACTTAACCGAATATGGTTTAACATCAAATTCACTGATATTTTTTTAGGACATTGTTTTCTCAGAACAAAAATCAATGAAGATTTCTATTTTGAATTACAAATAATCATGTTGCAGACCATTGAATTTTAATAGAAGCAAAACAGTAGAGAAAGTAAGAATTAAAGTTTTGTAACTTACTACTACAAATATTAATACCATTTTTTTTGGTAAACCAAAAATTACTAATTATAGAATGATTTATATGATTTTCAGAACTGGGCAATAAATCAATATATTTTGGTTGAAACACTCTTTGTAGTTGATGGTGGTGATGATCCAAAAGTGTTGATTTTGGTAAAGTTATGGATGAAGCAAGGAGGGCTTATAATTTGATAGTCTATTGTTTGGCTTTCATAAAGTTTCTCTGGATTGTTAGACGATTTCAGCGGTCACAGGACGAAGAAGACAACAAAAAATACATACTTTAAAATATGTACGATCCAACAATGAACGGTAAAAAAAACTAACATATTTAATGATAGATTTATGAAGTTTAATATGATTTTTTCTTAAAAGGATATCGAATTCGTGATTAGAAACACAATGAGTTTGATAAAAAAAAAGTAAGCTTCATTAATCACTTTTAATGATGATCAACGGTTGCCGATGTGACAAATTGATGATTAAATTTTAGAAAGATTGAAAGAAAAAAATACAAAAAGAAGATGAAATATAAATTTACAAATTATATTATTTTGATATAAAATTAATTTTTTTCAAAATAACAATATTTTCGTATCATTAAATATGAACAATTCAAAAATTTTATGATTAAATTAAAACG